>NC_071532.1:23087390-23387390 GCF_026979565.1 Vidua chalybeata | reverse complement strand
TCTGCTTTATCAACAAGGACTCATTTTACCAGCAATTACACATATGTGGGTTCCTTGTCTTCAGGGTACCAGAACTGCTCCTGCAGACAGCTCCCAGCACTGACTGCATCATTACCGCAATGTTAATAGCTCACCTGTGTTTGCATTTAGCACAACACAGAGTCTAATCTGACAGGTTTTCCCGTGTTATTAATTATATGGAAACAGACTCAGAAGGAACAACTTATTTTAAAACTTTCTAGCTATGCTGGACCTATGTTGTGCTCTGGAGAACCTCTTGGAGAAGGTGGTGTTTGCCAGGCATACTCTCTGCATTACAGACAGCACCTGAAGCAATGTGAAGGCTTTCCCAAGGAGGGACATGGCGAGAACAGTTTCTTATTCTTTTAGGAATGACACTTAATGCAGTCTTCATAGGTGGAATACCCCAGGAAATTGCAAATGGCTTTAGAAAGGCACAGGGTAATTTTCTAGACAGTAGTCCTCTACATACTGAGAGGGATAATAAAATAACATGCTCTGGTGCACTAATGAAGGGCAGCACCACATGTGCTTCCTGCCTGGCTTCTGAATCACCAGCCACTTTTACTGTTAGCAGGGTGCCAAGCTGGGAAGCGGGGGGGAGGGTCCAAGAGCCAGTCTGGAATGATACATGGTTCTTGATTTCCTTCCAGATTATGAAGCCTACAGAAAAGCTAAATACCCATGACTCCCCTCTTTAATACTGCGTGGTCAGATGAACTACAAGACGGGGCTATATTCCCAAGTCTTTTCCATAACCCTTCTGGAATATCTCTCTTGTGTCTGTTTGAAAGAGGCACTTTTCACTGTAGTTTGGTGAGTGGGAAGGTTTGACAGAATCGTGGGATCATTTTGGCTATAAAAGACTTAATGTCATCTAAGTACAAGTGTTAACCTATCACTGTGAAGTTCACCACTAAGCCTTGTCCCTATGTGCCACATCTATACTTCTGAATGCCTCCAAGGATGGTGACTCAACCACTTCCTGGGCAGCCTGTTCCCATGCTCAAAAGCCCATGTGGTGAATATGCAGCAGTGCCCCAGATGCTCCCCACCCTCCAGCCGTTGACAGTGTGAATGTTTTATAGTCCCAGAGACCTTTCTGGAAATGTGCCCTTGTCTTCTACTTGTGGCTGGAGATGTGCAGGGAGTGCCAGAGCTAGTGCTGCTCTTGCTGGCTGTACTTGCAGGAGTAGTGTGAGTAGGTGATTGAGTGAGGAAAGCAGAGCATCATCTTCATTAGATACTGGTTTTAGCCTTGCTCCTCTTTGATACTCTGCATGAGAGCTGTAGTGGCCATCAGGATGGCTGTGTTACTTTGAAGTTACTACTTCCAGCATTTTGCTGTCAGCTTGAGATTCCTGTCTGCACCAGCACTGAGGAAAAGGATGAATGAGAGAACTGGCTGTCATTCTCAGTGAGCTTCTTCAGCACAGCCCTGAAACACGGACAGAGCTTCACACACATGAACAGGCTCATTAGCATTAAGGCTCTGTGTATGCCTAATTAGCTTCCTGAGTTGGGGCCCAATTTATGGTGCATTTGTAGGGATGAACAAAGCCAGACAATTCAAATCCCTCTCACTGTGTTGAAATCTGTCACTGGGGCATGGGAGCTCTGTGAGAAGGAAATGCTTTACAGCATGTTTTAGAGGGGAAAGAAGAAACTCTTCAGTGATCCTGAAGAAGGCTGACCCTGTTGGGCAGCTGCTTCCTTTGCCTTTGCACTGATGTGCTATACTGCTTCTGTATTACAGATAAAGATAGGAACCCCAGGGTATGGTGACAAAACGAGTCATGAGTGAAGACACACAAACATTTTCATTCCTGTTGTGAAACCACGTGCAGCAGGTTTTCAAGCAGGCAGCTTTTAGCTTGAGGATGATACACTCCCCAGGTATTATTTAATGTAATAATGTGTTACGGATGTTTCTGCTGGTTTGTTTAGATAAAAGGATTGGCTTGGTCATTTGTTTAGGAAAAGCTCGCACCATGGCTTACACCACAGGCTGTTGCTTGCTTCCCCTTCAGTTTGTTCTGTGGATAGTCAGTGCCTAGCTCCAGCATCACTCTTAGTTGGCTTCCTGTAGTAGTCAATCTGAAGCAGAAATGTTTCTTCTTAAAACATCTCCCCTGTGCTTGTCCTTGCTGTCTGTGCCGTGTTAAGTGATTGCAGCTGGGCACCCGACTGTACAAAACATACAGCTGCAAGGTATAGAGGAGAAACTGAAAGATTTGTCAGTAACAAGACAATAAAATGTTGGGGGAAAAAGCCCTTAGTGTCAAGGGTTGTGTTTTATCTCCTTCCAGTGTGACCAGTGGTGTTTGGATTTATGAATTACTCATGAGGCTGTTCACTGCTGTGGTTCTCTTAGCTTGAATGGAACGGGACTGGCTTTGCAGAAATGAAGTACTAGACCTGGCTTTGTTAGACCTGTCTGGTCTTTATAGGTTTTTACATGTTTTTGGTGCCATGCAAGTTGGTCCACAGTAGAGAAGTTGCTTCTTTGGATAAAAGAGCATTCTTTAAAACAACCAGGTTTTCCAAAGGGAACATGGCAGTTCATGCCACTGGGAAAGCTTCTGGCTCCTTGTGTTGGAGGGTTTGTTGGATGAGTTAAGGCAGTTGTGCAGAGAGACTGTTCGCTCACTGAAGAGACAGGCTCTGCTGAAGTATATCTTGTGGTGTTGTTTGGGCTCTCTGGCATCCATGTTTGGCTTCCAGGAGATGCTGGACCTCACAGGCACCCCTGCAGCAGATTTGTGGTGGAGAGTATGGAGAGGATCTTCAGTGTATGTCTCTCTTGTTCTGGTTTTCATTTGGACAGTGACTGAGGAATGCTTCTCATTTCAAGTGTGATGCTCATTGACATATTCAGGGTCTTCATAGTAGAGCTGAGCTTTTCCCCTCTGAATCCCCCTTAGGGAGGGAGTCTCTTTTTTTGTTATATAATACTGAGTACAGTGTGCTGCTGACTTCAGGTTATTAAAAATAACTGTATAAATTATAAAACATAAGTTGACCTCATAGCCAACCCTGCTTTGAGCTGGAGGTTGGACTTCCAACATGAATTAACATGTAATCCTTGAAATACTACATTTTAATACAAGGAAAACAGTGCATTGTATTTCAGCTTCCACAGGGTGGTCTTGATTCAAGTGTTACCACGTTTCTAAAGATATGCTATTTTCTGCCAGTCTTGGATTTGTCTCTCTGCTGTAGCTTTCTTGCACCAAACTCTTCCTGTTCTTCTCTCCTGCTGCACACAGTTTTATTTTGCTTTTCTTGCTTGAATGTTGCTTTTCAAATAAGCATGGTAAGTTGCATGAAAATAGACTACTGTATTGCACTTCAGCAAAAGCTGTGGCATAGTTTTAGGCAAACTGAGGAGGGGCAGGGAAGGAAAATGTTGTGATACTGACCTTTCACTTTGCTTGTTTGGCTCCTTCCCATCATATCTAACCCACACTGCACTGACAAATACCGCATCTGTCTTGACAGGCAAGTTCACAAATAACCATTCATTCATAACTTGGAGCTGCTGTAAGACTCCTTATGGATTGCTTAATCTGACAGTTGTGCATTTGAGCAGAGACTTTGAAGCAGACTTTGCAGAATGACCATGAGTTCAGTCTGACTTTGTGAAAGCTAAGAGGGAGGTCTCGCGTGAAAGAGGATACTGTACTCGAGGGTGCGTTGCGTGTGTGCATGCGTGCACACACGTGCGTGCATACATTTTAAAGTATTAAAACATCTGTTGTTGCCAAAGCCCAAATTGGAATGTTCTGGGAAAGATAATTTAATTTTTAGCTTCTGGATTCATTTCAGTGATGGTAATTTCAACACTTCCTGGGAAGAGTCTATCGGTGGTTATGTGCATCAAATGCAGCAGTAAATCTGTCATTCTTTCCATTTCAGTTTTTCAGGCTTACAACTTCGTTATTTTTCCCTGTTTGGCTGGTGTTAGTATCCAATGTTTTCCCTGGCTTCATCTCTTTTAAACCCCTGCTTTGAATTTTAAAAGGCAAGCTAAGCCTGTTGAAGTTTCTTCTCTTACTTGTTTTTGTTTACTTACAGTATTTGCAATTCAGCAGCTAGCTCAGCTGAAATAGTGACGGTAATATATCTTTACCATAGTGATGATTGAAAGATAGGAATCAGAACATGTTGGTTTTTATTCCTTGGGGTGGAAAAAAAACCAATCCACAAAATCCCCCAACCCTGTGGGTGAACTTGGTAATCTCAAGGCTGAAAAACTAATAAGTGTAAGCAGCACTGACTCTTTTGAAGTGGTCAGAGAGCACCTCGCAATCACTTATTTGATGAAGGCTTCTGCAAGATAATACTTATTAATCCTGAGCCCACAGTTGTGTTTGCAGCTGATCTCCAGTACCCCAAATGGACAGAGCAGTCCTTGCTTATTTGAATGGGCATAGTCCAGTATGTATAAAATTACTTCTTTTGGGCAAACAGTCATAAAGATCTCTTGGGCTGCCAAGATGTACACTTAGAAGAACACCTGCAAAACTTTACATCTTCCAAAGAGCATGTAAAAACAATGCTGCAAATTCAGCCTCTTCTGATGCAGCAGTGGGTTGAAACAATGGCACAAGTGGCGATCAGAGCCTGGTGTTCACTAGAGCCTAGGGCAGGCTGCTGCTCCTTGTCCCATCTCTGCTTGGTCTCATGGGTGGCCCAGACTAGCAAAGCTGAGAGACATGTCTGCTCTCCCTGACTCTGGAGGGGCAGCTCTGCCCTTTGCATCATAGTTGCCGGCCTTTGTGCTTTGAGGCTTTGGTGCAGGAATTGATCCAGCTGACTGGAGAATAGTTAAACAGAGCACTTAATGAATCCCTAGTAAGCAAGATTTGTGGATGCCAGGGTTCAGGTCCACTGGCAGTTCATTTCTGCCTTCAAATGCCTGCAAGGGATATAAGGGATATTTGCCTTCAGGGAAGCATAAATGATATATTGTATTCTCCAGCATGATAGGACATTGTAAACAGTCTGGAGATGTGTTGGATTTCTGCAGATCATTGATGTTCTCATTCTCGCCCAATCTCCAAGAGATCCAACCCAGTTTTCTTGGCTGTTGCAGTTGGCTCTGGGCCTCCCTGGCAGAGCAAGGGCTTGTATGTCTTGTGCCAATCACTGCTTTATGCTCAGATTTTTCTTGATGCACGCTTTGGAAGTGAAGTAGCCACATTTCAACACTGAGGTTTGCTGAAAGATGTCTGTAGGTTTCGCTTGTCGTGCTTGTTGCGTGTTTATCCAGCCCATGATGGCAGGCTATTGCAGCAGACACACATCTCTAGGTCTGTGAGGGGGGAACAAGTTCCAGCTTTCTTGAAAATCAATCTGCTGTTCTGATCTGGTGGTGTGATAGGAACTGAGAGGCTCCCTGCCAGGATATACAGTATGCAAAGCAAGGGAGCTAAGTGAGCAGCTTTGGCCCAGTTTGGATGGACTCGGAACAATTGTTGGGGGCCTGACCTTTCTTTGAATCTGGATTCCCCCGTTCCAGCTTGCATTTCTCCCTGATGCTAGGAGCCATGTATTTGGAAGTTTCACATTCCCCTTGCTAATCAGGGAAGAAAAGAGCCCCAAAAGAATCTAGAAAAAGAGATATTTATGAAGGTGGCCATAGTCTGAGTTACAACAATATCATGTGTCTGAAGGAACTTGCCTCCTTCCAAGCTGCAGTCCCATTATTTACCACACTGTATTGGGAAACCTGATTTTCTCTGGCTAGAAGTGTATTTGTTGAGGTGGAGTCTGGAAAGGAATCTGCCTCATGCACACTTGCCACCACTGGGCCAGCTATACATGTGATACAGTCAAACCTTTCCATTTCTCTGCCTTTTGAGAGTATGTTCCGCAGATTAAGGGCCCTGGTCCAAAGCCTGCTGGAAGTCTTTCCACTGGCTGCAGAAGTCTTTGGTCAGGTATTAAGTGTCATTCCTTTGTTTCAGGGAGTGGCCACATCTCCAGTATATATTGGGGTGTATTACTGTAATGTGGTGCTTTCCTCTTTATTGAGTTTCCACTGGAGACATTCTTCTGTGAAAGGCCCTGAAAAACAAAGACCATGCTGGAAAATAAACACCTTAGTTAGCTTTATTGGTGGACTACATTTGTTGGCAGATGTCATCTGGGATCAGCATATGGTGGCAATATGGCAAGAACTGCAGAATGCAGAGAAGGAGGAATGAGTTAAAGTCCTGTACTTCTTAGGTATTCCACATCTTCCCCAGTCTAAAATAAATGACCATCTGACTGCAAAGGTCTTGGCAAATAAACATGCCATAATATGTCTTTATCATCCTCCCTACAGCAAGTTTTTGTCTAGAAGTTCATAGCTCCACATCCAGAGGCTTCTTAGAAATATTTGCAAAATCAGACCTCAGTGCCCGGAGCAGGGAAGAATCCAAAGGTTTTGACTAAGAATGTGGCAAATCTCTGTGCAGTGGACTGTAAAGAAAGGTCAGGACTAAGCCAACAAGGTGTTTTTGTGTTATCAATAAAATCTTTAAAGTCAATTCTGCATAGAGCGGGAGCCAGGAGGACCATTTCTGAAAGTCAGTTTGCTGCATTATATATTCTGAGTTTACAAGCTGGAAAGCCAAGAAGTTTGGGAACAGGACTTGTGCTTATAGCATGAAGGTACATGTGGTTTTACATAAAGCCTCTCTCACTTGATGTGTCTCTAAGCTCACAAAATAACGAGTTAACTTCTGAGATACGTTTTTTTGTATGGATGAAGAGCTGGAGCAATTTAATTTGAGTCAGTAAAGTCACTCCAGATTTTTTCCTGTGATGTTGAAACTGGATTCTGTGCAGCAATTGTTTAGGCAAGAAGAACAGTCATTGAGGCCAGGGCTGTAAGCAGCACCTAAAGGAGTGGTTTCTTTGGCCTTTGAGAATCCCAGCCTTTTGTTCAGATGAAGACTGAGGCAGTTAAATCTGCTTTGCTGATAAGAAATGTCCCGATTGCTGTTTTGTATCATATTTGTACTACTACTGTATACTTCTCAAAGCCTGAAAGGACTCAACATCCAGCACGGGTTGTTGGGGTTTTGTGTGTTTCCTTTTTTTCAAAAAAGCAAAGCAAAAAGCTTGGTTTGTATTCCATCTATGTGGTACTTCCTGTGTCCTGGTGGGATGAGATTTCATTTGATTCAGGATACGAAACCAAATGGTTTGGTTCTTGTTTAATATAAGGCAATATTTTAATGTCACAGGATATAAAGTGCCTTAACTTAAGGACAGCCAGACCTGCAGGCAGCTTTCTAATTGAACCTGTATGTTGGCCAGCAACTGAAGGGGATGCTCATCTCAGCAAGGATGAGATGTTCTTCTCAGGATGTAATGTTTCCAGGTCTTTTCACACTCATTGCTAATCAACAGCTGATATCATACTTCAGAAAGGATGAGACTGATACTGCTCTAGGGAACTTTGAGTTATGATAGAATGGACAGGTTAAAAAAGCTGGAGGCACTCATTATGGTCTTCTGATCTCTCTACCTGCATATTCCAGGCCATTGAGTTTTGAATTAATTCCTTTTTGAAAGGAAGTTCACAGCACACTTCGTAAATTATTCCAGTGATTAATTACATGGGCTATGAATGGGTAAGGATTTAATGGTTTAAGCTTCAAGTTCTAGCATTTGAATCTGGTTTAAACCTTCACTTGCTATTTTGAAGACCCATTGTCAGATCTGTGGGCTTTCTCTAGGTACCCACAGGAAATGGAAGTTTTGGAGAGAGGAATAGATCTGGCTAAGAGTAAGCAGATGTGGCTGTTGGAAGACACTGCCGTAAGCAGCTAGGAGCTTGGCATGGGCTGCTTTATCCAGTTTCAGGTGTCTTTCAGATCTGTAGAATGTGATCAAACCACATCTCTTTAAAGTTAAATATGCTGTAATCCATGAGATACTTCTTAGCCTTTTCAGTTATTCTCATGGTTCCCCTCTGAAACTCCTCAGCTTTATTCACGTTCTGCTGAGACTGTGGACAACAGTATTGGACACAGTATTGCAGAAGCGGCTGTGCCATTATCAAGTTACATCATGTTGCAAACTCCTTTAATTCAATACACAGTTCATGCAGCTGACTTTGGCAGTAACTTTGCCAGGAGCTTTATAAGAAGAAATTAAAATTCATGCTTGGGTAATTATCCACCAGGGTCTCTCCCAAGTTCTTTTCAGAAGTACTGACTATCAGATGGAGTCTCCTACTTAGTAAGTATGGTCCAGTTTCTCTGTCCTACAGCTATATTACTACACTGAAAAACATGTACATGTTGATAATTCAGGATTTAAGTCACTCTCTTTTTGGTGCATCTTCTTTATTATTTAACACCCATATTGTTATTGAATCTGCAGTTGATCAGTAATGGTTTGGTTTCCTTCCAGATGATGGATAAAAATATTAGGGAGTAGAGTACAGTAAAATGGGACCTTTGTAGATGCTTTCCTCTCAATAATGGTTTGCTGTCTACCACTGTATTTTAAGTCTCATAAAAATGCAAGGCTTTGATTAATTTACTGTCTGGCCCTGTTTGTGTCCTGTTGTTCCTGTTTCCTAATGAAGCCATTATGTAGCACCAGCTTAAATGTCTTGCAGCTATCCAAGTACATTATATTAAAACAGTTGTCTTACCTACCCGTGTCACTCACTAAGGTACAGACCAGTGGGATCTCTTTTCCTGGAGCTGCTGTGGATTATACTCCCTTAGTTCCCTCTGAGCTCATTCTCATTCCCACACTTCACATATTTTTTCTGGGATCAGTACAAGGCTGACTGTGTAAGTGCAATATCACGGATTGCGTGTTTAGGATTGTGTATGAACATTTATATTCTGCTTCAAATCTTTAAGGTATTTTTTGATGTTTAGAATTTATTGAAAGCTAGTTTTAATAATTTCCATTCTTCCCTGGACAGCTCTTTAAAACGTCCTTATGCAAGTTATCCATGCTTACTTGTTTTACAGTGTTGTTTTAAGACCTTCTAAGTTGCTGCTGAAATAAAAAAAAATCTGATCATTTTATACTTGCCTAGCTTTTGTATCTACAGAAGTAAATTTTATATTTCTGTACTACTATTTCAACAGTTTTTATGTAATGGAGGAACATCACTGTTAAGCATTAAGGAAAATCACTGCTAAGCTAAAGTAAATCTCATATCTAAGTTTCTTGGCCATGGAACTGGTCTTCCCATTTGTTTTTTCTCATCTGTTATCTGCATTTCTTGTTTTCTGATGTTATAGCAGTTGTCAGCAGCTATTAGTTTTAGTTTTAAGGTTTTTCGTTAATATATAATTGTATTTTTAAATTTTATCTTCTTAGGGTGGCATTCTTATGGTTTCACTATGGGTCCCTGACAGTTTTTTAACCTGAGTGGTCTTTGTTGATTGTGTGTCATTTCTACTTGTCCAGCAAGCTAAGTGTCAGTCCATTATCCTGTCCTGTTTTCTCTGTAAGCACTTCTGTCCAGTTGATTCAGTTCATCATTGTATCATCTTTGTATGACCGTCTCCTTCATAATACTAAACCCATATGTTTAGTTCTTTGGGACTTCCTGATTTTGTGCAGAACCTGAGTTAGTATCTTCTACCTGAGATTTGAATCTTGCCTGTCAAGCGCCTTGCTTCCATCTTAAAAATAAATCAGTACTTATGTCTGGCTCTTTGAAGTTGCTTAGTTGTTGAAGTGCCAGCAACCTAAAATCAGGGTTCTGTAGAAACCAGCTCATCAGAAAGACACCATATTTCCTCAGGAACCAGGTGTAAAGACTGCCAGAGTTTGGTGGCCCTCATGCTGGCAAAAGCACGAGGACAGGTGCCAGCCACCACTGCAAACTGCAGAGTGGGTGGTGATGGGTTATCTGGGGCTTGTACCATTGGCAGCACTTCCCTCTGAGAAGCAAGGGGCCAGACACTCCAGCTGTGAGGTTAGTTCTCTTGCCAGAAACCATAATTTTGGAAGGCAAATAATATTTTTGGGTTTCTTTTCCGTGTTCAATAGCACAAGACATGGGAGACCTCCAAATCACTGACTCAGTTGGTGACTCCATGTGCAAAGTAGTTAGTGGGTGTGTTCTTCCTACCCCACCCAGAGGTCTGAGCCTTTAACCTAAAAAGAAATTTCACTTGTACTAAAAATAGTGTAGGGGGCATAATGATCTGAAGTCATCCTAGTAATTGTGACTTAGTAAAAGGACCTTGGCATTTGGGTTATCTGTACTTAAATAATAGGAGTTGATATGCTCATTAGCACTAAATTGGAGCTAACTCTAGCATGTATCTTCATGGAGCAATCTGGGTTGTTTCCTTTTTTTACAAGTTACTGTATCAAAAGAGACTGACCAGTTACTCTGCATTAATCCTCTCTGAGTTAGCCATGATTCCATGGTAGCAGGATTTGTGGCTAGCTGAACACGAAGCTCTGAAGATGAGTTTCTCCAGGTTTTGTTTTACTGTTCTGTCCTGTCTGTGCTGCAAATTCTAATCATTCCATGTCCATCTCTATAGCTGTTTCTGGGCTCAGTGAGCAGACACATTTCCCATGGAGTAAATTTTAGGGATCTTCAGAAGTGGCCTGGGAGCTTCCTGGGCCAGCTGCAGTGAAGAAGCAGAGGAAGGAGTTGAAAACTGAGCACCTTTGCATGGGCAGACAGGTGTGTGTTCCCTGCTTGCAGGCAGCCAGTGGCACTGCTAGTGGCTGCAGAGGTTTCCTGAGAGAGGCTTAAAATCTCCGTGCTTTTCTGTTCCTGATTTGCACTGCACCAGGGTGTAAATCATTTTAATTGTAATTACTGTTACAAAACAGGAAAGATTGAACAATTTTAATGTGGTTTAAAACTTTCACTTCCCTCTGTCTCTAGCATTCATCTGTTGTCTGCTGTCTTTATCTTAATCATTTAAAGATGTGTTGCCTGTGCTTTGAGTTTGTGAATCTTGACTTCTCTGCAATGAAAAAAGAAAAAACGTAGGTTTTTAGGTTTTTTTTTGCTTTTCCTTCTTCATGATACTTTTACTTCTTGTAAGTAAAAATAATTCTTTTTTTCTTTTTTTTTTTTTTTTTTTTCTCCACAGAGTGAAAGGGTTGGACAATCCAATCTGCTTTTCTTGAAAATAACTTGCTTTCATTTCCTCCTCCAGCCAGGGAATAGTTTGGAAAGGCTGTTCTCTGGACCCTTGGCCGAGCAGGAGAAGGCAGCCAGCTGTGCTGCTTGCCAGGGGAACAGGAGCGCTTCCTGGCAGAGGTGGGGCGAGAGGAATGGAGCCTGTGCCGTGGGACTTGCTTTCATCTCCTCCACTCTCTGCAAGGCAGTCCTGAAATTTCCTGACCACTGTTCGATCTTCCAGTTAGAACAGCTAACTAGTGAGGCCCACTTGTATGGAAAAAAAAGCTATAAAGGAAGAAAATGCAGCTTGCTCTTACAAACAGCAATAGATTAAAAATACTAATAAGGGAAGATGGGTGCTCCCATGTGTCACTATTCACCTGGTGTGAGTGCCTGTTTTGTATAGTCATTCACATGTATTTCTTCTGTTAAAAATAAGTCTATGGTTTATCCTATTCCATTTTATTATTTTATTTAGCATATTTAGGTTTGGATGTGGATGTGCTGGAATGTTCTGATTCCCTTTTTTTTTTTTTTTTTTTTTTTTTTCTTCCAAATTCCTTAGTGCACTTGGATTTGTGGGCTTGCTTTTGGAGCAGAGTATCTCAGCCCTGTTGCTGAGGTGAAATATTGGGCAGGAGTGCACTGCATTCTGGCTTTGGACTCCTGCAGACAAGCTGCTGTCAGCAACACTGCAAATGCTTTACTTCTTGGAGTATTCTCTGAAGTGAAATGTTGCAGGTTTCCTGGTAAAATCTCATTAAACTTAATTCCTTGGTCTTCATTGCTGGGGCCTTTATCAGAAATACACAAGCAAGAAGGCCTCTCTTTTAAGCCTCTGGGAAAAAGTTTGGAAGTATCTATCCCCTTTTATGGTTTCATCACAGACATGTTTCAGAAGAGGTCCCAGTGTGAAAATTACTCCCATGGAGAAGCCTTTCTTTTATTTGCCTCCAAGTCTGACTCGCCTAAATCTGTAACTGTTTGCTTGCCTTCTTCCTAAGGCACTTCAGTGATAGCTGGAGATGCCATGGATCCTCAGGCCACCTTTTTAAGTGATACATTCCTCTATATCTGTGCTGGTTTAGCTTTTACCATGAACCTTAAGTGAAGTCAGCAAACAGTGAGAGGTTTGTGGTTTGGCTTGAAGTCACAACTGACCTACCAGTGGTGACAAAGCTCCTCACCTGAGGAGCTGATTCTGCACTTGCACCAAAAGTGATGCAAAATTTTTAAGCTGTACGAAACCTCAGCATTATAGGGAGACTTTGCTGATGCTCCCATGTGTTTTCAAAGGTGGAAGAAACAATTTGAGGCTTTGTGTTACATGCTTTTGTGAAAGTCTGGTTATGGCGAGGTGAGCTTTACAAACTTCTACTTTGTGTAAAAATTTGTGTCCTTGACTGGAATTTGGAAACCCCATGAGAGCTTGGGATCCCTTCTGCCTTAGAGATTTTGTTACAAATACAAAAATATCCATCTTACTTTTAGCATTGTGAAGCAGTGGTTGTGTTTTTGGGTATTGACAGCTAAGCAGGTGGGCATGAGCACTCTTAGTTTAGGGGCATTGGCGGATACTCTATGTTGTTTGTAACCTTTTCATTGCTTTTGACAAGGAGCTTTAAACTTCTGTTGGTACCACCAAAGGAAAAAAATCTACGTGAAAGCAGTCTTGTTCTTCTATGCCGGAAAAAGTGAAAAATAGAGAAAGAAGTTCACTATGGATGTTACTTTTTTTTTTTTCCCTTTGGTGTTATTGAGAGGTGCTAAGTAAAACATCTATGGGTAGGAACGGTCCAGCTGGGGAGGCTGTAACTGCCCATGTTTAGTGAGTCAGGGCTCTCCACAGCTCCTGTAACAGAGATCCTTTTCTTTGCTCCCATTCTGGTCCTTCTAGTGCATCAGCCAACTTTCACCCCATATTGCAGCTGCTGACAGAGAGGTTTTCTGATGTGTGGAGCCAAGGGCCAACCACAATTTGTCCATATATTTACAGGGATCATTTCACTCCTCTAGAAGCGCAGCCAAGTATTTCTTGATAGAAACATGCTGCATCCATCTAACAACACTATCCAATTGAGGCAAAGTGGAGAATGCTGTAATACTTGTATTACAGTAGTTGCTGAAGTCCCAGTGAGAGATCAGGGCCCTGGTGCGTGAGGCACTGCTGATCTCACAGTGCTTTTCCCAGCCCTACAGACCTTCCCATTTAAGCTGACAAGTCAGATATTGATGCTCTGTGGTATTATCAGTTACGCTGCAAAAGGCACGCGTGCTTGAAACCAGAGATTTTCATGTGATCTTAAATATTTCTTCATGTGAGAGTGTTCATCATCTCATCCAGATTGCTTATCTAGGAAGTGATCGCACATGAGAAATGGAGAAACTTCGTGTGTTCATTCGCTGCTACTGGTCATTTTTTTGTTTTGGTTTGGAGTGGTTTTTTTTTTTTTCAGGGCCAGACATTAATCTTGGCCTTACAGCCCCAATAACTATTATTTCTCATCAGCAGCATGGTGAGTCTGAAAAGAGAAATTAGAGTCAAGAGGATATTTTCCCAGAAGATTACAGCAGTTATAATGGAGGTCAAACTTTTGGCTTCAGCTATTGGACTGTTTCACTTTAAACTTGAAATGCACATCAATGAAAGGAGCAAGTTCAAAGTTTAGCATGAGATAATGCCAGAGACTAAGGAGAAAAAAAAGCATATCATAGTAATTTTACAAAAATTCACCATCACTCTTCACACTGAATATAACTTTTCAAGCAATATAACAAGGAATCCCAAGATAATGAATCACCAGTGGAGGAAAATGTCATGCAACATAGCGTCCTAGTTTGGGGAATTCACAATCAGGCAATAGAATATCAGTTAAAATTATTTACTTTGTTGTTTTAAGCACAAGCTTGGTTTTAATACCAGAGGGAATTTACTCATTATACTTGCATTATTATACATGTCAATTATCCTGGTATAAACTCTTTTAACACAAGGCTTATCTCTTTAACTTAAGGATCTGTCATGATTTATTAGTTAGTTCCAGGATAGTTGCAGCGGGCTTCCAAGTGCATTACCCAGGAAACAGAATGCTTTGAAGAAACATTGTTAAATTTTTAAGTTAGCTGTTCTCTATGTGTGTAATTGGTGTCCTGTAAAAGTCTTTCCCACAGGAAGGGGTTTAGAAGCCTGCCACTCACTCTGGATGCAGTGGGAGCTTTCTGTGCATGCCCTTGTTGTCTAAAGGTTTTCAAGAACTCATCTTCCCTCCTGCAGCTCAGAGCTACTCAGGATTGGTCCCTCATGAACATGGAAAATGGATCATCCACCTGCTTTCTGTGGCAGCTGTTTAGGTAGCTGGGGGCTGTTTTTATGTAACACCCTCAGTAGTCTCTTCTTGGCTGAGCAGCCCAACTCATTAGTCCATGTTTGATGGCTCGGTAGTAATCTCATTCCTCTGCAGCACCGAGGTGGGTGGAGGTTCTATTCTAGCTAGGAGCCACTGATAAATGCTGGCTCGGGGCAGTTTACCAGTCCTGCAGCCTACCTACTGTCTGTTTTTGTTTAGACCCCATTTCCCTCACTTGCTAACAGGCTTGTCAGTGTCCAAAGTTACTGAAGTCAAGATAAATGTCACCTGTGGTTTCTCCTCTAGTTGTAAAAGTCTGTTATCCAGTCCTGAAGGCACTTCAGGTTGTTTGGAGACTAATTGCTTCTGACAAAGCCATGTGAGCAGTTATTCAACTCCTTATTTTCTTCCAGGTGCTAACAAATTGTTTGTTTGAATATTTTTCCACTCTCATTCTGTCTTTAATTTCTCACTACCCCTTATTTCCCTCACCCCCCCTTTTATTTTATTTTATTTATTTTAATAGTTAGCATAGATTGCTCCATTCCAATCGTCTGGTGCTTGACAATGTATTTAAAATTATCTTTTCCTAATTGTAAGAGTAGTGTGGCAGGTATTTTCAGAAGGTTAGGTAACTGTAGAAAAATGTGCAGGTGTCCGTAGTCCCTTGCACGCAAGGCTGTGTACTAGAGCTGCATTGCTTGTATAAGAAAGGTAGAAAAAAGAGGGATTGAATGTGTGTGTCAGAGAGACTGTGCATGGATCTCTGCCTCTGATAATGGTCTGTGTCTGGGGTTTTTTTGCACTGTGCTGTGGCCCTGGTTCATCAGCTGATCTTTTAATTGGTTTGTTGCCTGCCATGTACTTGGAGAAGCAAAACAAAGTTTGGGAGTCCTGTTGGAATAGATTGTAAACAGCCAGCTGTGTTGCTAGTTGTATGTTAAAGTCACTTGTCAAATTTGAACAGTCCTGATGATACCTATTTTTGATTTTCAAACCAACCTGAGGAATGATGAGTAGTATTTGTAGTTTGTACAGTAGTATTCTGTAGTGTCTTTTACTCAAGTGCCTACAGGAAGCTATCAGCTAAGAAGAATAGAGCTCAGCTGTGACTCTTCTCATCTCACATTATTATTATTTTGATTCCTTTTTTCAGATGGAATTAGGATTTGTTGGCCTTTCAAAAAAATGGAAGCTATGAAAAGAATGGAGAAAACAACTTCTAAGCATTTTCTCTCAGGCCTCTCTTTTGAAATAACTGAATAAGAAGTAGCTTTTTCATACTCTTTTCAAGAAATCAAAATAAGGCTGTATCATCTTTCTGACTCAGTGTACAATGTTGGCTAGGTTTGCTATCCCAGAGCATACAATTGATATTTACGAGAAAAATAATCTTCTACATTCTTTGGGCCTTTGTTCTTTGGGTAGGGACTACTCGAGTTTCATGCTAGCACAGTACTCTGCCCTGGTCTCCAGGACAGTGGTATTTCTTCTCTTTGATTAGGAGAGATTTTCAAGCATTATTTTTTTTCCAGTGGCCTGTATTTGATGCCATGGATTATGCTACTTTGCACATGAGTTTATCCTTTTTTACATTTCCTCTCTTCTTTTTTGTTTCAAGTCTCAGTGTCTCCCTTGCTGTATCCAGGTGCCCTTCCCTCCACCCTTGGGGTAGCTGGCAAGGAAGAAGGAGGCAGTATGTATTTGCAGTGCTTTAGGCAAGTGGTGCCACAGATTAACTGGAGATGTGGTCTATCATACGTAGGTGCTATTCACCTAATCCTTAGATTAGCACTTCCACAATTTATTTCCAAAATGAACTATTGAGTCTTTGTTTTCTTTCATTACACCCTGGAGCCATTGGATCTCCTTGCTTAGCTCTGACTTCTCTCCATTTTGACTCTATCCTATTGGAAAGATATATGTGCAGCGCTGAAGGGAAATACTTTGTAGGTGTGTGTGATCCCAGTTAATTTCTGTAGTAAAAGACCTCACTTTTCCTTGCAATCTGAGGACACATTACTTTTGCTGCAGTGATGCACTGAGAGCTTGTTTATCTGCAGTACACCACCAACCCTTGTCTTGCCATGTCCTTGCAGTTGAATAATATTTTTAATTTTTTTTTGCAGTAGTTTTAATATTTATGATTATTTTGTGCATTCTAGTAATATTTTTGTTTACGTAAAATAACCTATTGTTGTGTAAATTTGAAAATGGCAAAAAAATTGTTCTTTGTTGCTTGACATGACTATCAGGTGGTTAGCTGGTGGGCCACACTTCTCATTTGTACCTGTGATCCTCAGGTGCTGGTAGTACATGCAAGAGTACAGAGCCAGGACAAAGGTGTCACCTCATTATTGATGTAATTCATGGGCATTTTGAAGACAAATTCCTTCTGAAGTTTCACCTCTGAAATACGGAGCTTTTCCTTTTGATGGAGGGTCAGCCTTGAGTTCAGGAAAGCTAGAATAGTCCTGAAGCATTCTAAGTTTGTATAGATAGGTGTGATATTCCACTGTCACCTGTTCTTTTGTATCAGTATGGAGGAGAACTCTGCCTCCAGGGTATGCAACCAGTACTTCAGACAAAACACCCAACTCAACAACAAACTGTTCGGGCAGTTCCCTGTTTCACAGCCACTTCCCAGTGCTTGTTCCCTCTGAATATGATACTTAAACTTAATTATGTGTAATTTGTGTCAGTGTCTGTGTTCTGGAGCCCTGCTTCTGCAGGCACAAGTCAGCTGAATACCTGCAGAGCCCCACCAGTAGGAAGTATGACTAATAATGCATGTAGAGCAGAAAATTTAAAACTTGCATGGTGTTCATGCTCCTTTGGACTAAAGTGTTTTCAAATCACTCTTTAGCTTATTACAAGAAGCTGCTGAGGCATTCCTAGTCTGTTTTGATCCTTAAGAAATGCAGACACTGACCCTGCAGTTGCTATCCATATTCATTATCGCAGTCATGGTGTTGTATGATGCAATTTGTGGAGCTCTTTCACTGAATGTGATCTCTGTCTGGAGTCTGCGTTAGTTTTGGATTCTTCTGAATCATAAATGGTCAGAACATCTTTTTCTAATATTTAGTTGGATGTCATTTTGTTAGTCTGAAACATACTCTTTTATATTTTTTGTTTCTTCGTGTGCATATAAGTGTGTCTGTTTGTATGCATGCCTCTTTCTCCGGAGAATTTTGTCTCAAACGTTTATGCATGCCCAAAAAAGCAGAAACTAAAGTTGCTTGGCAATGTAAAGCAAATTTTAGGGGGTATTACTGTAAAAATTTAACAGAAAATAGGTGAAACTTCAGGTGGAGGGAGGGAGTTGAAATTAATTGAGCAAAACCTGTCATTAAAATAGGAGCCAATAAGCAATCTGTTGTTGAGCTGGGGTGTAGTTCCGTTGTCTTGGTGGTACCGCGGACCTGCCGGAGGTGTGTGTCCCTACCCCTGTCACTCTGGTAGCTCTGGTGCCCAGCTGTCCCACACCACAGCTCTGTTATCATGGTGTCTCCTCCGGGGTGAGAGAAAGCTCACAAGGACAAAGGAATCAGGAACTCCTTCGTGGTGATGTCTGTCCAAAAGCCAGTTCTCTGCAGATGGATTTCAGGCAGGTGGCGGCACGCGGAGTGATTGATATTTGTAGTATTTCGGGGAAAGATGTTTATCTTGCCCTTTGGAAAATCCAACTGGATCAATCTGCCTGTTTTATTTGGACACAGGAAAGCCAGTCTAGCCTTGTAAACCTGAACACTCAGCTATGAATAGCACAGACAAGAGCTGAGTGCCCACTATGATATGAACTTCTGCCATTTCCTTGTGTGTTAACCTGTCACAAGGAGGGGCCACACTATGAAATGACATTTTCTTGCCTGTAATGCCCCATGTACCTTGTGCAATGCAAAAAGAGAGTCCATACCTGCAGCAGCCCTTGCAGTGAACCATACCCCTGCCCATTCTCCTTATTCCCAACTCTCCCAATTTTCTTCCATCTCAGACACTAAAAAGTTAAAATATAAAAACTACATATATTGTAACAAAAAAACCTTAATCCTTTTTCAATCTGTATGTGATTTTACTCCAGACAAGGCAACTTTCCAGATTCACATAAACCAACATTTGAAATGGGATGGTTTTAAGACTCAGAAGACTGTCTAGGACATCTTACTATGTTAACTTGAAATGATTCAGAAAAAAAAATCAGTTTTTAATTTTTTTTCCTTCTTTTTTGTTTCCTTTTTTTTTCCTTGCTTTTCTGGCAATAAATTTTAAAAAATTTTTAGATTTTTTTTTAATTGTATCACTGTTCAGGAGTGATAAGGGGGGGCTCTCACTTGCTCAGAAAGGCCATTGTTTACTCACTCTTCCTGTGCTTGGACCAGTAGAGACTGGAGGCCACAGTTTAGATCAGACTGGAAAGAGGTGGGTTTGCTTAAACAGTAGACTGTTGGAATAAAATATTTTTAGTCATAAGTAGCTGGAATGTTTCCAGCTTTGAATTAAAAAAAGATCAAGTTGGAACAAGAGGGTCTGAGAAGCTATGGTCTTCCCCACAGCTTGCTACTAGTCGGAAATTATGGCATAAACGTCTGTGATGAATATTGGTGTCTTTTCAGATTCAGAGTACTTCGTTTCTACTTCAAATTTTGAGAGGCATTTTGGTCCAAGGCTTCTGAGGATTAGGTTAGCAAGGCACAACTTTCTGCCTCAAGGTGAAGCAGACCTGTAGCCTGTTAGTAATTAGTCAAGTTACGCCATTCAGAGCTTGTACCTGTTGGGTTGGCCAGCCATTGCATTCCCATGGGAGAGAAGCTAGGAATGCTGTCTCTTTCTAACTTGGGCTGACACAAAGCATCTAATCCATACAGTTAATTAGTAGAAGCAAATGTTAAATTCAGAAGAGCTCTTCCAGCCTTAGGGGGTCTTGCAGTTCTGAACAGAGCACTTGGAAGTTAGCATTAGTCAAGACTGAGCCTGTATGGACACAGCCCTAGGTTAGAAGGTGAGAAATGTTTGGAGTTTATCCTTGCCAAGCTATGCAACTTGGTGCCAATCAATAAGACTTGATTATAAAGAGGATTTGGACTTAGTTGTTGCTTTGTGACTGTTCTTATTCTTCAATATCAGCTGGCTCTCATTGCTATTTTGTAAATTCAGTTATGGAATGACAGAAGTTTGCCCATGTTGGTTCTTGCTGTTGTGCAGTTCATAATGTGACATGCAAGGATCCTGTAGGACAAAGCATGACAAGCCAGCCATTTTCTTCTTTCTCTTGTCTGTAATTTGTGAAGGATGATAACAAAAAATGTAAATGTATCTTTCCAGATGGAAAGGTCTCTTTGAGATGCTGCTCTTTTCAGGGACTCCAAAAAGGCATGTAGCACTCTTATCTTCTGTTAATGCCATTTCTTAGAAGGCATTTCTTAGAGGGCATTTCACTTAACTATGGTTTTGGTTTTTAAGAGGTTTGTACAGTTGTGAGATTCAGTATCTTTATTTGAATTGAATAAAGCCAGTCAAATACTGTTTGGCACTATGCAACAAGGTACATATGAGACGCTAAGAAGAGACTCTGCTGAGCTCTAGATGCTTCACATTCCAGACCTGTTACCTTGCAAGTGCAATATTTACTGAATTTCATTTCAGCTGGAGATGAAGAGCACACCTGTGAAGGAAAATGGAGTTGGGGGGACTTTAGGCTTGCAGAAGAAAAGCTTGACTGAACTGGTAGAGCATGCTAAATTCTCCCTGGATAATTGACTTACATGAAGACGTGTAAAGAGCAATTACTCATAGGCAGTTTGTTCATGCTAAAATCAACATGCACTGCAGTAAAACAAGAAAAAGAAGGAAGGAAAAAAGAAAGGCTTACTTTACCTGTGAATGAAAAGCACCAAGCTTTTGTGTTTGCAAACATGAACGGATTCTTGAAAGGGCACAAGAATGGTTCCAACACTTCTGCTCCTCTGCATGCTTTTATTGATTCCCAGATGGCTTTATCAACGCAGAGGACCTCTGTAGAAGGGGGGTCATGGTCCATGGTTCAATTGGTTCTTGAAATCTTGTTTAGAAACAGAGTAAATGAGCAAAGCTGAAAAACTGGAAGTCATAGACATTTTTAATGGGTGCAAATAATAAAATCCAAAGCCTGAGTGTAAGTGAGGAAGCTTTGCAAAATCACTCTGATATTGTGTGTTTCAGTCCCACAGGAGTGCTGCTGGAGAATTATTTCAGACTTTTGTCTACCAAACTAAGTATCAAGGAGAAATTGGATCTAGTTCAGTTGGACTTTATTGGATTATGCCTTCATGGTATTGTAGCTGAAAAAAAAAAGGCTGTGATTCCAAATATGATGTGTAACAATTGTGCAAATTCTTTAATCCTGTTTTCCATTCATTTATGTAGTAATTAAAACCATAAACCTGGAAACTATTGTCACAGGCAACTTTCATTTGCAGAGACCTATTTAATTTCCTATGGTTTATGACTGTATAGTCAATTTTACTCTCTTTTTCTTCCAGAAGAGGGTGAAACCTGATGGTGTTACCTTCATTATCAGGCTGCGCCTTGGCTTTGTTTCTTACAAGTTGTTCAGAACATGACAGTGTAATTTTGGGGGGAAAAGAGGTTTATTTTGTTTTGTTCTCCTTAGAGAGCACCACAAAATGCACTAATGAAAGAATAATCATAAGCTTAAAGAGGAAGGAAAGTTTTAAGGGACTAATTGAAGAGGGAAAATGCCTGAGTGGTTTAAAGGAATTAAGTGGTGGGAGAGCTCCAAGTGAGATGAGGCAGCAAAAGTAAAAGAGCTACCACCAACTGTGATGAATGACAGATGTGCACCTAAAAAACGTGGTTGTGGGGCTGCACAAATATGCAGATAGGAGGAGGAAAAGGAGAGTTCACAGTTTCAAAGGTACATTGCCTTACGTGCAACTGCAGCCTTAGGTAACAGGACTTGGAGCTCCAGACCTTTGGCAAACGGACACTGCTCTTTCTAGGTCCATCTTAAAAGGAAAAGTAGCTTAGGACAACTTGATTTATGGTGTAGTCTTACTCAGTAGTCATCTGTGACTGAGCAAAGACTGCTGCCCTGCTGGGTTCTGTGGGATGCACTGTTTAATTTAATCTCTGTGCAAGGGACCTGCCTTGACCAACTTCTGTCAGTTGAAACTGTACTCTCTTCCCATGTTAAAACCAAAGAAAGTCTGAGGAGACTGGATGACTCTATCTAGCCTGGAATCTAATGCAGGCTGGGGTGGCCTGGAGAGTGTTAGTAGGAGGTGACTGTTCACAGGCCAGCCTGAGAAGAGTGGAATGAACAATCTCTGCAGAAGGTGGATGCTCATTTTCACCTCTCTCACCAGGAGTGTGAACTACAAAGCCACCAAAAGCATAGGCAGGAAAGCTATTACCTACTCCTGCTCCTGCTCAGGGGAGGCCTTTTCAAAACACAGACTGGGTAGGTTGGGAAAGCTGTAACAAAAATCACATTCCAAGTGTGAGCTGCATGGAGGATTTGGTCCTGTAGGCTCTCCTCAGTCTAAGGAGCATCACAAGGACTGGGTTCAACCTGTGCTCCCTCACTGCTACAGGCTCTGAGGCAGGAAATCCTTTAAGCATGTGGCTGCATAAAAAGCTCACAGGGTGACTTTAAGAAGATTCTGTTTAGAGGGAAGCCTGTGCCTGTGCTCTTTCTCTGAAGCAGAGTGGTGGGCTTCTTGCCCTGTTACTGTGTTAAATATTCAAACTGGTTTTACCACTTATATCACATACGTTGGATTCCAGCTGATCGAATCGCCCTGCAATGTATAAGAGGAGAAATAAAACGTTGGATTTGAGATCAAGAGAAGTGATACTTGGATTATTCTGTGCTAAGGTAGAGAGGCACATAAACACAGCAGCTTAAACTGAATTGTGAAATAGCCTGAGAATGTCTTTTTGCTGCCATTTCCTTGATTTCAACACTACTGAGTTTGTCATGTATGACGGCTTTGTGGTTGTTGTGACACTGTTGGAGAAAATTGGATTTGGGGAAAGTTTTCTTAGTTCTTTAAATAATTCAGAATGTTTTCCAGTTCTGTTTTTTTCTCTCCAGTGCAGCTTTGTTCTGCAGCAGTAAATTTTTTGTAAAGTAGATTTTTGTATAGTTGCATTGCCCTGGCACAGTATAATCCTTAGGACATATCCAAGAGATTTCCTGCCATCCCTGTGGATTTCATAACAAAGCTTGTGATTAGAAGCCCTTCTACGCAGAAGATTAAAATGGAGATGGCATTCATGGGCTTAAAAGGCAGCTCAAGTCATCCAGCACTAAAGGCACAGGTCAGAGCCTGTGAGGAGCGTGTTTGCTGTCAGCATGCAACAGCCTGATTTTATAGACAGAGACAGATGGTGGGTGACCACAGCTCACCTTAAAGGAAGTACTGAGTCCATCTCCTTAGAGAGGTTAGCCTTGTACACCCTGGTTCCTTAGTACTGACAGGATTTGCCTGTGCTTCTGTCCAATGATTAGGATTAAACACGATCCTTCTCACTGGAGCTGCTTTTAGGGGTCCCCAAAAGACCACCCCTGTCCCCACCTCTGGGAGCACCTGACTGGGCTGGCCTTGTAGGACCAATGTCCCATGGCTCTTGCGAGCATCCTGACGCTGTGGCCTGGTTGACTTCTTTGCCTCGGGCACTGCTGAGAGAGTGCAGCTTTCTTACCTTACCATGGATGGCAGGTCCCCCAGGGCAGCAGGATGCTGCTGCCCTTGGCCTCATGCCTGTGGAAACCCTGGAGCTGAAGGAGGGGAGAGATGCAGAGTGTGCCGAGCTGTGTGCAGGCATGCCAAGCTCCTCTCGTAGACTGACAGGGAAGATAGATTTATAACAGAAGTAATTTTTTGTATGAATGTGAGGGTTTCAATAAAACTATGTCTGAAAAAAGCATATTTTTAAAATATAGTTCATTAGTAAAATGGCACTGTAGTAACATGGTGAAGTCAGTTTGAATCCTCCTGGCTGGGCTGTGAGTGCAAGTGAAATTCATCAGAAAGGTGTCAGGAAGAGGAAGGATTTAAAAAAATAATAAACCTATATAGACTTTCTCAAACACACACACATAAATCTAAGCTTACACCTAATCTGCCATTGAGAAGGTAAAATGCTTTTCTTAGATAAAAATTATTCAAGGTGACTCGGGTTTGGGGGGGAGGTTGGAGCATCGATGGCTGCCAGGGGGTTTCAGGCACTGCAGTGAGCATCCCAATGTCTGTGTAAAGCAGTGGGATACACAGCAGTGCAGCTGGGCTTGTGATCATGTCTGCCTCTTCAGCCTGCCAGCGGAGAGGTCTCTTGTTACAGAAGGTACCACTTCAGTAGCATGCAAGCAGGGAGGAGTTTAGGAAATGGAAGAGAAAAAAGGTCTTTGTTACAGGGAAGATTCTTGGTCAGTCCTGTGAATGGCAGAAGGTTGGTTTGCTCTGTTTTCACTTGCTGAGGTCATAAAACCTCAGCTGAACTGTGCCAGCAAGTCAAGTCTCACTCTGCCTGTGAGAAAGGTTTGTGTTCCCTGGTGAGCTTTTTCTTTTTGCCCCACCTTTTTTTTTTTTTTTTTTTTTTTTTTTAAGATGAGATAGGCAATTGTACTTGCAATTCTTCCTTATGATTCCTAGCTGAAAGAGGAGCAGCCTTTCATGGAGAGAGATGAAAGACACTAGGAATATTTTTCTTACATTCCAGTGTAAGTAGAATAGCGAAGTACATACCTGAGACGTTTCCAAACACAACACACATCTATTTACATATTTGATTTCAGTGGTGATACATGATAACCTGGGATTTCATTCAAAGGATCCTGATGGGGATTTGAAAGGAGTTCTTCTTCCCTGAATGTTCACAAAATAATTGCTGAAAGCTGAAGGGCCTTTTGTTGGCAGATAAATTCACAGAGAGGCTGGAGACAGTTTCCTTGTGCTGAAAATCTTCTCTATGCTTGCAGTTGCAGGGGTAAATTCCTGGCCCTTTTGAAAGTGTTGGGAATGTTTGGTCGGTGACTTCACTGGGACCAAAACTTTACTCAGGTTTTGGAGAGGCTTTGGTATCTTTGTAACTTGTTCTAATGCCTGTTGACAGACACAGCAGCTTTCCTGTTAGCTTGTCATGCACCTTCCCTGCAGAATGGTCATGTGCTTGCTGTGCTGGCACCCAGTGCAGGAATGAGGGACACATCTGAAGATGTGTTTTTCTCTCTCACGATTGAAATTGCACTGTTGGAAACACAGCAGTGAGATTAGAGGGGGTTTATGTGTGAGAGAGCAAGTGGTTGTGCTGTACCCTTACTCCATATGTTTTAACCTGGCTGCAAGATTAAGACTTCTTTGTTGAGAAACAAAGATAGCAGTAGGGTTTGTGTTTACATTCCCACTCTGGCTGCTTTGCATGACAGGTGATGTGTAAAGGGGACTTTGAGAAGAGGAGAATTGAGGTCAGACCTTTCAGACTTCCTAAAATGCCTGGAGGTTTATATATGTGAAAGACAGTCTGGAATGGAAAACTCAGCATTTGCTGCTCTCCAAAATAATCCCAAGTAATTAAGTTACCCCAATTAAACATTGCTCAAATGGCTCAAAATTTAGACCCGAGAACAGCGCTCATGTGGTGTTTCAGTGTTGTTCGCATTACCCAGCCCCTGTGTTTCAGCATGGACAAGGGAAAACAAGCCAACAGCCTGGAAAGCTTTGAAGGCAGGCAGAGAGAGCAGGGTCTGGTGAGTTCACATGGTGGAATTTCTCTTCAGGAAATTCCCATTCAAGCAGTCATAAAGGCAGGGGCAGAAAGTGTCTGTTGAGCACCGTGCAGGTGCTCATGTCAGGTGCTGGTTTATCCATTCCCATCTACTCCAGCTTTTGCAAATAGGGAAAAGAAATACCAGGCCTGGGGCAGTACTGTGTGTGCTATTTTGTGTCCAGAGGGTCTGTCCCCTAGGAGCGATTCCATGCTCCTTTTTAAGAAATAGGATATTTGGGAGTGGTCACACCAAACATGCCTGGGTTGGAGTTCTGGTTTTGTGTTCCTGAAAGGGACCAGACAGTGTCCCCTTTCATCTTAGCCAGTGGTTTCAGTGATTTTAACAAGCTTTTGATTCTCCTCCAGCTTCAGAAATTTGGATCCAGGCAGTTGATTCGAGAGGCTCAGTGTTTGTTCAGATTCTTCTAAAATTTAATACTCAGAGAATTTTGCTTTATGGCAGAAGTGGTCTTCTGGGCAGCCTTTGCTTTCTTCACAGTGGTGGAAGTAAAGTGAATTTTCCTAAAGGAATTCACTCAACAAAACACATTCTCAGAACAGGAGACTTGTAAAGGACCAGGACTGTGTCTTGTACTTGAATCAGGACTACTCTGTGGTGCTAAAGTAGTTACAAGTTTTTTCAATTTCTGTGCTGGTTTACCTTACCATACATCTGTAGATGCAAACTCATACATGCTTTCTGTAGTCCTTAGTTCCAGGTGTCTTCCTGTGTGTTCCACAGGTGTCACCTTTTTGCTCTAGACATCCCACACAAACAACTGATTTCCTCCAAAGTAAATTGTGTAGCTTGTCTGGAAGGCCTGTGTATGTTTTCCTTCAGTATTTTTCTCCCGTTGCTGGAACATACTCAGATTTTCTAATCTTCCCTGCAATGAGCAGTGATGGGGGACAGGGGTTTTTCTGTGGCAGGCTGCACCCACCTGAACTCTCCCTCCCCTTGCAGCAGGAGTGTGTGAGCAGTACCTCCCTGTCATTCACAGGATTCTGGACACTTTGTCTGATGCTTTTCATCTCAGATACAGCAGAATGCTCCTGCAGCTTTTCTCTTTGGTATTAAATTTGGCCTTTTGGGTGATGGAATAGCTGGGAACGTTTTCCAAAAGGGTTCCATTTGGTGCATCTGCTGTAGCCCAGACTCTTGGTGTTGCACCTCATAGGAGGTAAACAAACATGTGTGATGTTGGCCTGGTTTTTATTTCCTTATAGAACCCATAAGAAAGGGAGGGGAGAAGAAGCCATCATTGATTGTTCAGGATAGATATTTTCTCTTCCTTCTTTCTGGCTGGTGTGAGTAATACGGATTTTTTCATGCTAAATACTGTTTTGGACTGAGTGTACAAAGACTAGTAGCTTGAAAATAATTGTGAAAGGGTGGCAGAGAGAGAAGGTCCAGTGGAAAAAAGGATCTCAATGAAGGTTTTTTGGCTGATAAGATTCACTTAAATCAGACAATTCAGTGATATAGCAAAATTACAGCTCTTCTTACAATGGTCTGCATACCAAATTAACATCCAAAGCACTCAGTTTCAGCTCCAGCATTTAAACACACTTGAGGTTAAACTTGCAACACGATCTGACCCAGCCCAGGGAGAACTTCAGAAAAAAAAAAAAATTATAATGTGTTGAATTGTTACAGTCTTAAAACAGCAAAACAGCAATGGTAGCTTTTCTAGCAAGGTTTGTTGCCCACTGTAAGACTCAAATCCAGCTCCAGTGTGCTAATAGGGATGAAGTGAAAGAAATTAAAGGAGCATGTAATAAGATACCCTTTTCTTTGCATCTTTACGGTGACCCACAAAGCCAGGACTTAAACCTGTTTTGTACAAGAATTCTATGCAGCAGCTTTGCTACACCACTAACAATTACTTGAGTTTATTTTGCTTCTTGTCTTTGTGAAAACTTTAAACCTAAACTTAAACTTAATCCTGTGATTCTTCAGGGGATAATTACAATCAGAATCCTTACTATGCCAGTTGCATTTTGACCCAAGGACAACTGCAGGATGTTTTTCACCATTACAGAATTTGAAAGTACAAAAGACAATTAAAAAGTGTTGTCAGAGATCCATTAAACTTCAGAGCAATAGGAGTACCATTAGGGAATTATTTGGGGAACTGGAAACCTGGCTACCAGATCTGTTTGCTGTTGAGGTCATTGCTTTGGCTAGTCATCTTTTGATTCAGGCTTTGTGAAGCAATGAGGAAGTAGCAGCAGAACCAGAAGGCTCTTGTGAGATTTTAAGTAAGGAACACATAATTTCATAAATGCATCCTCCAAAAATTCCCTCTTTGCCTCATTGTGCCTATTTTTCAATCCAGTATGTCCTGGGGTTGTTTACTTTTCATATATTGTCACAGATCTTAAATGTGTTTCTGAAGAGGAATGGCAAGTGGTTCAACTGTGAAAAATATGTCACAAAATCTGGTAATTAAGTAATTATTCTTTCTGAGCCTACTCTGTTCCCAGTGGGTTTTTTCTGACTTTCAGTGCACAGTCCCTCCTCAGTAGCAAGTGGTTGATGACAGAGAAAGGTAATACCTCAGAGGCACCTTTGTAGATAAAAACTAGAATATCTTACACTTATTTCTGTACTGTCTGACTTTGAAGCCTTGCTGCAAGAGCCTGGAAGTGATGCCTGAGGAAGAATGGCACAAGTGCCATCCAAGAGCACTGATCAGCTAATGGATGTGCTCATAGCTTAATGTCATAATGGGACAGAGGTTCAGAGCTAATGGAAAGGTGATGTATGACTGATTTACCCTTGAGGTCCAGTCCAATTCCTGGATATGACCTGTGGCTTCCATTACTTGGTCCCCTTTGATTGCAGAGAGGCAGTTTCCAGCAGGATTTTGCAGTTACATCAGGGTCAGGAGGGGTGAGCAGAATGATTATTACGGGCTTTGAGAGCCCAGATGTATTAAACAAGCTCCTAATTTCTTGGAGAGATTTTTCCCTGGAAAAGAGGAGAGGATTTGTGACTGAAGTGTGCCTGACAGGAAGGAGGGGATCCTGCTGGAAAGATGTGCTGTCACAGCTGACAAGATGTTCATCCTTCCAGTGCATGCTGCTTCACTTACCGTGTCTGCATGTCTGTGGAGGCAGCCTGACCTAGCTCCTGGCAGGGACTCCAAAGCTGAGCAGGGAGAGAAATTCACACAGAGGGAGAAACGATGTCACATTATGCTGCTTGTTAGGAAAAAAACCATCAAATTTGCTATCAGTGAGCTGAAATCCAAACAGCCTAAATGGTCCTAATAGTTAGAGAGGTTAGGGAAGCTTGCCAGAGCGTGGAAAGCATAACAACTGCATTTAATAACAATCAAGCTACTCTTATAAATATTTGCATGTGCTGCTTCAAAGCCTACTACACGGTCATTCATGTACTGCAGTTAGAAAGATGAGGAGGGGAAAAAAAAGAGAGCGAGAAGAAAAGGGCACTCCATGTTTTGTAGCTGCCATAATAAAGAATGGGCAAAGCACCAGAAAGAAAAGAAAAAGGAAAAGAAACCCTCCAAAGTTTAATAAACACAAAAGGGAATAAAAATAAATCTTTGGAGCATTTATTACAAGCCCTTGATGGAAGGATTAGATTGAAGTTCTCAGCCTTTCCAGTGTGGGTGTATGTGTGAAGGCGGCCTGTCTGGCCTCTTCCAACAAGAAAAGAAAAGTTGTTTACATTTCCTAACTTGGGCTGTGCATGTAATTGATTTCTTTTTGTTTCAATAACAGAAACGAAAATTCAGAGGGGAAAAAAAGCCTCATTTGGATACAATTGAATTTAAGTCTTTTTCCTCGCCAGAATGAAAGCTCAACTCTCAGAAGAGCTGTGTCAAACAGAGTGTTTTGTTTCTCCTAAAATGTCAGTACATGCAGTACTTGTGAGGAAAGCAGTGGAAATGCAGGGCTCAGTTCATCAAACACAACTGCTCAAGGCAGAAGTGTCATCCTTTTATGCAGTTTATTCCTGTTTTGGGGAATATCTTCAGCATGAAACAAACTTCTTATCCCAGCTTTCAGTTTCAGGGTGCTTGACTGCACCTTGCTCTCCTCCCAGGTGCTCCTGGGCACCTGTGTGCTGTTTTGGATGGTTGGTCAGAGAGTGTGTCCAGTCTCTCCCATTGACAGTGTTCCAGCCTGGGGCAATACTGCAGAGCACATTGGGATGGGTCTCCTGCACCCCTCCCATTGGAGCTTTTCTGCTTTGTCAGAGCAGGGCTGCTTTCTGTCCAGGCTGCTGGCACAGAAGCCTGGAGGGTGCTGGACATTGAACAAAGTCTGTAAGAGGCACAGAAACCACAGTGTCCTTATGCACATAATCAGTCACATACCAGAGTACATTTTAACCTGGCAGTTCGGACTGTCCCATGTAAAGCAGCTGATGAAGTTTCAGCTTGTTCAAGACAGAAAAAAAAAGACAAAAAGAAAAAGAGTAAACTTGTGATGCTCGGTTGTTTAGCATCCTAAAAGGAGGAGGTGGATGGATGCTGCCTTCACCTTCTCCAGCTGTGTTGTGTAACTCATCTCAACTGTGATGATTATGATTGTGATTATTACAGCTGGAAGTCTTCAGGTTTTTTTGAGGGTTGATTTAATGAGTAATTTTAAAATTATAAAACCGGAACCTTTCACTGTGTTTACTATTCTCTCTCCCACTAAAACAAAAGAAATCTATGTTTTCCTAGCTACAGGAAGCATATTGATTTAATTCCACTCATTAATGATAATAGTTCAAAGAATACTTCAGGAGTCTAGTCTGCAGCAGGGTAACTGAAATTGCAGACTAGCTTGGTCAGAGTCATCCTGGTGTCTGCTGGAGTCATGGGGCCAAAACCAGAGGGGAGTGCAGAGGTATCCAACTGAATCTGAATTGATAAAATGTCAGGTTTAGGTGGAGTCACAAAGAGAGATAAATTGCAGCATCTGAGATCACTTAAAGGCTAATCAAAAAGCCTGTAGACTCCATGGGGTTCTTACCGTTCCTTTAAAGAGAGTTGCAAGTCTCATTTCTCAGTCTTCATGTTGATTAATTTTCACTTAAACCCCAATTTTGCAGTCAGCCATTCCTTCTTTTTTTATCTGTCCATGAATAATGCCTTTTCCTCACTTGACTTCCTGTGGATACTGTCACAAATGATAGAGTAAAGAAATCAAATTTCTCACATGAAGTTTTATATATAGAGATGTAAAACTATCTTACAAGAGAAATGAAACTTCTGTAAGAGAGGAATTCCTGCTTACTCATAGAGGATGTCCCATGCCTGCCTTCCAGTGGAAGGTAAATACTTGTTTGCAGTGTACACAAATGCACATATGCCAACATAAAAACAGGCACACTGGAAGAGTATTCATTCTCTGTCTTCCTTAGATATGAAAGAGAGAAAAAATATAAATGCAGGAATGGCTCAGGAATATCCACTCAGATACATATTCAGAGATTTGTAATATACAGTATCTAAAACAAAGAAACTGGAAAGAAGGCCTACAAATATAGCACAAGAAAGTTCTAGGAATAAGAAGCTAAATATAAACCAAGCTGACAGTTAAATAGGACTTTTCAATCTAAAATAAAGTCAAGATGGACAGGGTTTGTCTGTGCCAGGGCAAGTGAATGGCTGCTAGTTTGGCTTGTCCACAGTGAACAAAATGCTAGGTTGATGCCTCAAACAAATGACAGGGAAGGACAACTTACAACTCATCCTGGAAGCATCAATCTTATATATACATATTATTATGCCAAATTATATTCCTAGTAGGGTTAGGTTTGGCTGAAGAGCAAGTAGTAGTCTCGGAGTTTCCTACAGCAGGAAAAATAAACTAAAGATACTATTTCTCTCTTAAAGGAGGATGTAATCTCCAAACCAAGTAGCTTTTATAAGAATTTGCAAAATGTACCAAGGTCATAGTGGCGTACAGTTAAGTATTTCTCAGAAGCCCTTCCTTTGGTATTTTGAGAGACTCTGGCACTGATGTGTTGCTGATGGGAGAGAGGAACAGCTTTGATGTAGGAGTAATTTGCATCCGTTTGCCTTTGAGTTCTGACTGTGAGATTGTAGCAGTTTCCTGTCAATAAGCATGGTATCCAGGAATAGTGACTGTGATGCCTGGGGGGTTATTGTGCAGATGTGAAAATCTGAGGAACTTTTTTTATTTAATTAAATGGAATCATAAGGAAGTCTGGGGTTTCATTTTCATAGTTGTACCTGTTTGATCATACTGAGGGTTTGCTTTGGAAAGTACTCTTTTAGATTATTTTTTTGAAGTGCTTTGGGAACTTGTCATCTCTCACTTATAATGCATCTACAATTGAGGCTGAGATTATTTCTTTATCATCAAAGATTTTCTCATAGCTACATTTATTAAGTAGTCAGTTTGAACTTACTCAAAGAGCTACAACAGGTGGGTTATTAAATGTGTAACTGTGAGAGCACCTGTGCTTCCTCAGCTGAAAATATCTCCCCAGCCCCCAAATATAATTTTCCTTTATCTTTTTTTTATTTATCCACTTCAGTTTTTACATTGTAAGAAAAGAGAGAGCTGTTCCCTTCATTTGAACTGATATTTTTATCAGGCCTTAAAGTAATTTCATCTCCTCTCTGGAGAGTGTGAGCTTGTCTCCTTCCACACTCTTCCCCTGTCTTCTCTCCAACAAGTTTGGGTGTCAGGCAGGAGTGCTGCAGGCAAAGCTCTCCTAGTGCTGCTGCTCTGGACAGTGTGAAGGGGCCTCAGATGATGACTGATCCTGGTTTGTGCAAAACTGCCTTGCTGCTTACCCTTAGTCAGGGTTTACCACTGGTGAAGGAGAAACACTGTTTTGAAACCTAAACTTAGATGTCTGACACTGCTTTTGAAGACTTGAGCCCATTTTCTGGGCTTTTTTTCTGGTTTTACCAAATTTATAGTAAGGGGTGTTACATTTATGGCTTTTACTACTTCCAAAGGGTCAAAATTCATGTAATACTGTTCACAGTGTCTACTGCCTGCTTGCCTTTTCGCCTTGTTTTTCCTTCCTCTTCTCTTACAGCCCTCATCACTGTAATCAGAATGACTATTTCTGTTCCGAAAATACCCTTTAATAACTAGGTATAGAATAAAATCTGAAGCTGGCTAATTCATGCTCCATATTCTGAGGGGAAGTGGATTTCAAAAAACATATAGAGCAGATGAGCTGCTGTTACTTGTTGTCTTAGCAGATCCCTGTGAACTCTCTGTGAGCCTGAAGGCATTTATCATGTACCAACTGATATGTTTTTTTTCTCTGTTCTTAAGTATTCAGGATTTTCCGCCAGTAGGTTGAAAGAGGGGAAGTTTAAATGCATGACCTGAAATAGAGTTGAAAGTAGTTTTTAATCTATATTAATATGGCAGTCTTATAAAAAACATGTGGGGTAGATTTTCTTAATTTTTATTAAATTGTTAATAGTACTAAATTGACCATTGGAAACTGAACCACACTTCAGGTATTCCCCTGTCTGAGGCTGTCTTGTATTAAAACATTTGAAGGAACACTATATTTTATCACCAAGAAAAGTAATAAAATCCCACTGCTTTCTTGCAGACGCCATCCCGCCGAGCTATTACAGCCTTTACTTCCGAATTGTCAGGTTTGACGTCTCAGCAATGGAGAAGAACGCCTCCAACTTGGTGAAGGCTGAGTTCAGGGTCTTCCGCCTGCAGAACACCAAGGCCCGCGTCTCGGAGCAGCGGATAGAGCTCTACCAGGTATGGAGGTACCTCCCACCCCTCAGCTCCCCGCCTTGCTGCTGCACCCATCCAGCAGGCAGAACAAACCGTGGGGATGAGCAGTGGGGTCCCCTCTCTGCAAAGCAACCTCTTACTTCATTACCTTCCTTAGAAAGGACTTCACTTGAAATCATGCAAATCTGAAATGTGCTTTTTGTAGCAGTTAACCCTCAGGACTCTAGAGTTTTGAGCCAGCAGTGTGCCCAGGTGGCCCACAGGGCCAATGACATCCTGGCTTGTATCAGCAATAGTGTGGCCAGCAGGACCGGGACAGTGATTTTCCCTGTCTATTCAGCCCTGGTGAGGTTGCAACTCAAATCCTGTGTCCAGTTTTGGGCTCTTCGCTGCAAGAAAGACATTGAGGTGCTGGAGCATGTCCAGAGAAGGGCAACAAAGCTGGGCAAGGGTTTAGAGAGGGAGTCTTAGGAGGAATGGCTGAGGGATCTGGGGGTGTTTGGCTAGGAGAAAAGGAGGCTCAGGGGTGGCTTATCACTCTACAACTCCCCGAAAGGAAGGTGTAGCCAGGTTGGGATTGGCTTCTCCTGTGCAACCAGCAACAGGACATGAGGAAATGGGCTTGAGCTGCAGCACGGGAGGTTTGGGTTGGACATCAGGGAAATGACTGGACATGGCACTTAGTGCCATGGTCCAGTTGACATGGTGGTGTTTGGTCAAAGGTTGGACTCTGTGATCTTGGAGATCTTTTCCAACCTTAGTGACTCTGTGATTCTGTGTTTCACAGCACATAAAAGAAAGTGAGAGAATAAGACATCAAAAAAGTTATTCCCAGGATCTCTGTCTCCAAACACCTGACCTGAACAGTAGTTTACATAGAGGTCAGATTCCTCTATCTGGCCCATGTTCAGGAGAAGCTTTTTAAGACTTCCTTGTAGAAATGGAATTAAAACTGAATTGCAAAGCTAAGGAGTTTCAAACCTGGCTTCTGTATAGTAGTCTGGGGATTGAGGCAAGGGAGTGGACAATTCAGGGATTGTGGAGTAAGAAAATGCCCCATGACTCACTCCTGAATGTTGACAAGATTTATGTCATTTAATCTTTAAGGACTTTGGAGCCTTTAACCTCATTTAACATAGAGTCTGTGCATTTGTGCAAATACTGTCTAGAGCATATTTCATCTAAAGCATAGTTCTCCTCACTGAGAAACACAACAACTAAAAGGGGCCCAGCTCCCAGAAGTTTTATACTGAGTAAAACTTGTGGTTGTTCCAGCAACCTGTGACATGTTCTGCTGAAAATCCTGATGGATAGAATACCACCTTGTGAAAGTGTGTGGAGACCCTCTTTAACTCTGTTCTTGCTGCCTGCTTTAGCTGTGCTTGAGCACTGTCCTGGGCTTACAGCACTTTGGAGTCCAGCTCAGATCCAGTGGGTGCAAATTTGAGTCTTCTCCCTCACTTTGAATGTTCACCATTTCCTGCCTGGTCTGGTCAAGTGAAAGCCAAACTTGAAGTAGAGAGAGGGGACACTTTGGGTTCACAGGCTCACTGCAGTGACAGTAAAAGCCAGTCATGGAGGCCGACAGCAGGAAAAGTGCATTGTTCTGTTTAGATGTTGTTTAAATGTAGGAAAAGATTAATTCCCATTTGAATGTGGTTCAGGTCCACAGGTGGTCAGTGGCAGCTGTGACCTGACTGCCATCCTTTCTAAGAACAGGATGGCAGAAAAGTTGAGCAGATAATGTGTTATTTGTTAAAAGGGAAAGCTAAGAACCTCTCTTGAGAATCACTGGTGTTGCCTGTATAGAACAGCCATCCCAGAGAAATACACTATGAGTCCCAGTGATGCTGCCACAGCAGCCTGCTGAAACAATTGTATATTCTGGCTTGACCTCACTGCTCAGACACCCTACAAGGAGTCGATAGCATCTCTGGGCTTTCTGTTGTTCTATTTTTGAGAGCTGTTAGTCAGCCACCTGAAAAGAATACAGCTGTGGTTGCCTGAGCTCAATTCATTGCTTTTCTGTGTTTGAGGAACATGGGACACAAAGAGTTCAGCAGAGATATGGAAGAAAGGGCCTTTGCTTGGCTGGGATTTTGCCTTGTGATGAGAAACAGCTGGGGCTTACTTGAAAGAGCCTGACTCCAGCAGGCCTGTGCCCATGGAAATGACTGACAACTGCATCCAGGGCAGGTACTTGGGTCCCTGGATAAATATATGGCTGGTGACTAAGGCAGTTTCTTTTTTAGGCTGGGTGGAGCAAACTAAGTGAAGTGTTAGGTGAGTAATGAGTGCAGCTTATTGTAGGATTAGATCTTTTCTCCACCAAGTAACAGGCAAGCCAAAGGCAGCGTGCCCTGTGTGTTTGTGCCAGGCATATTTTAGGCATGTTACTTTGTTCCTTTGCTTGTAGAGAGGCACGCTGTCTCTGGATCATTTCCCTTTGGTCATGTTTGTTTCTTGCAATCCTGTATGCAGCTCTTCCTAAAACCTTGTATGGGGGTATTACAGCTCTGTGGTGGGCAGTCTGAACTGCATGGGCTCCTTGGCAGGAGCTCTTCTGCCAGGAGCATGAGAGTCCCTAAATGTTGCTGCAGTTGGATGATGCTGCAGTTGCTGCAACTGATCTCCATCACAGCACATGAGGTTAGGATGCAGTGTTTAGCAGGAAAAGCAAAAGCAGGGAGAAATTGGAGACAAGGGACCCAAGATGCTTTTGGGTCCCTTCCAACTTGAGATAGTCTATGATTCTGTGGTGTATCGTAGAACAGTGCTATAGAAAGCATTCTAAAACTTACTATATGAATTCCAGATATTAGAAAGAAGAAAATCTACGCAGATGAAGGTGAAGAGGTATGGATAGAAGGCATTGGTGCCCCTGTGGTGCTAGAGGAGCTTTGGGGCTGTGTATTAATGTATTGAGAATGCAACTAGAGTTGTCTAGTGGTGAACATGGTACAAGCATGGAAGGTAAAAGGGGAGAGTCAGGAAGATCCTCTTTTCAGTGGAAGTGGGAGAGGCAGCTGTCTTCTGTAAGGGCTGAAGACTTAGTCATATATCTGACTCCAGCATGAAAAGCCATGCATGGAGAGTGAGCCTTGCAGAGGAGATTGCCGGTGGAGTTGGCATGAGCAGCTGCCGCTCCTCCTCTGTGCATGAGCTTTGCTTCCTGTCTTGTGATATACATGCTGGGCTTGCCAGGGCTGTTGTGCCCAGAAGGAACAGTGTGGTTTTTCATCTTGCATAAGCAACATTTAATTATTAGGTTGTTTTTTTTTTTTCTCCTCCAACCAAGTTTCAGGTTGGAGGAGAAAGCCTAGTGTTTTGCTTTGTTGTGGAGTTCTTCTTGATGAGGGTTTTTGAAATTCCTCTCATACCTGCAGTTTCAAGGAATGGTTGTTCCTTTGTCCCCTTGTCTTTCTCAGGAGAAAAGGGGCAGAAGGCAGAAGCCTTCTGGGGAGAATCAGAGCTCTCTTGTGGCTCACTGAGATAGTCCCTGAACACGTGCACATCTTCTAATTGCCCTCCAAGAGCTTTCTAATTTAGTCCAGTGGCAGTTTAGTAGTAGCATATATACCACTGATGCAGAAGGGACGTTATTCTAAAGAACTATTTTAGGAACAGCTAGAGACAGATGTGAAGGGTAAATTGAAAAAATAAGCAAGCAGAATATAAATATTTTGTTTCTCTGCCTGATTCTTTCTTTGTGTGGTCCTGTGACCTTACAGATCTACCCCTTAAAATGAAAGAAGAAATGCAAAACTGCACCTTTTCAGCTAAGCTTTCCTCAGGCTGTACTTGGCTCCCTTTTCCAAACCACATCAGAAAGGGACTTTGTGTTTTCCTACAGCCCTTGTTTGCACTGACTCCAGGAAGGCAGTCTGGGGCTGCTTGGCACAGTGAGCCAGGGCTGTGGCCCCTTGTTCCTGGCCCCTGGCGCTGCAGCAGCAGGAGGACCCTGTTCCCACCTCAGAGCCTGAGTTGGAGCAGAAAGCGCCCATCATATTTATGCTGGGAGTGAGTGGTTATGAATCTTCTTACCAGGTTTTCTGCCATCTGGATTTCTCCAGGCAGTGAATCCTAGAGATTAATTCTCATGGAGGTGCCCTGCATGCATCCACAGAGCCAATGGGCAAGTAGTAATCCCTGTGTGCAGAAAATGTCTGTTTTCATGCAGAACATTTCTCTTGATATTTAAGGATTAGTCAGTACCATCGGTGTTCATGTACAGATGGGAAGTACAGTGCACATACTAAGTAATCTTAGGATGGAAAATAATAAAACTCACAGAAGTAGAAATTAAGATACTTTTATAAGGCTGGTACGAAAGCTTCTGTCTCTTCTTGGCTCTGGTTAAGTGAAGCTGCAGAGAATTAAATTCTTTAAAGGCACTACCTTTTCTGTTGTTTCTTCTGCCCAAAAGGGAGGCTTAATCTGAAGGTTATACTACTGATCATCAGCATGTTGGAGAGTGGGAAGCCGAAGTGAAGGAAGGAAGCGGCGTGACCTCGGACAAGGCGCGCTTCTCCCGTCCTTTCACTGTGCCATGCTCGCTCAATGCGCTTCCCAGTGTGCACCAAGACTTCACAAAATATTAAGAGGATAAAGTGCTTTTGGGGAAGGGAGGAGGAATAATATTAAATAAACAAGTTTTAGCATCCTCCAGTGGCCTTTGCTATGTTTTTAAAGATTTATGCCAAATGCAGGCTTTATTGGAATTTGATCAGATAAAGCTCAGTTGTTATGGGAATGTCTTTGTTCATCAGTTTTCTTGCCGGCTTTGAAGACTTCATCACATCTTTCTTTTATTAAGGTGCTTCTGTATTTATGAATAAAGTCCCTGCACCCTTCAAAAAAAGCCTTGTCTTTTATGAATAAGCATTCCAAAAAACAAATAGGTACCACTGCAAAGAAGAACTAGTGGAAACCCTTACAGGGTAAAAAGACATCGTTCGGAGAGTGCTGTGGTATTGGGTTTAAGGTATTTTTATTATGTACAGGCAGTCAAACAATAACAAGTAATAATTACTTCCTGTGGAAGCGGTGCCATGTTTTGTTAACACATCATAAAGCATCACAAAAAGTGCAGCTGAAGCGCTGTGTTTTATTGTCATTGTTATCTGAGGCTGCTGTGGGTGGGATTATCTGAGAGGCTGTGATGGGAGAGATGTACCCACAGCATGGATCAGAACGAGGGTTGGGGCAAATGAACAATGCCAGGTTAAAGCTGGGGGGGACACATCAGATTGCAGTGAAGAATTTGAAGCAAACAGGAGCAGACCTTTGGTGTTTCTATTTTGGGGAGGGCCCAGTCCATGTCCAGAGCTCCCATGGAGCTTGCTCAGGGTCTAGGAAGAACTGTCTGTTCCCTAGGTGGTGGTAATGCTCACTTCCTCCAGGGTCTCTCTCCCTGCTTGGAGGTATGAGGAGGAAGATGCTGTGGAACATGCTACCCCATTATGAGTCAGATTTAAATTTAAACCACAGTCGGTTGTTCAAATACTTCCAATTCAGACAGTGTTTTGTCTTGTTTTTCAGTTGGGGAATATGTTTAGAGTGAGCTACTATAGATTTGGGCCAAATCTCTGTGGTGCAAATCTGAGGCAATTTTACACTGACTGCAGCAGAGATCCTTCAGGCTGATCTCCGTGTAATCAGGAGCAGAGGGGCCTTGCTCTCTTTTCTTGCCAAAAAGTGCCGTCTCTAATGCCACGGAAGAAAATACCATGAAGCAGGATCTGTGGCTGTGAGCTGGCGCAGGATGTCTGTATTACAGATATCACCTGGGGCGCTTGGTTATAATTGACTGCCATCGCTGTGACCCACATCTAAAGTAGTGCATTTGGATCTCACAGTTTATGTATTGCTATCCTGAAACCAGACTCTTGCATTCTGAAGGTTTATGGGGTTATGTTGAATGGCATAAAAACAGTGTTCTCTGAAGTGCCAAACTCAGTATAAGATGTGGATGTAATAACTTTCTACTTTACCAAACTCCTTCGCTTTCCCCCAGCAACAGCTCAGGACCAGCTCAGAGGAAGTTGTTTGCAGTATATTTCAGTTGAATTGATGTTTTCTCCTTATTCCAGAATCCCCTTTTTCTGGTTCCAAATACTGTATGCCCTACAAAAAGATGTCAGTACACTGGAGACCATATCTAGAGTACCTTTGGCAAATACTCTGTGAGGGTGAGGGGGAAGTATTTATGGCTGCATCATCTTCACTGTAATTTGGGAGCATATCTCGGATTCACCTGCCTCTTGCCAGGAATAGAGCAGTTACTGAAGACAACTTGGAGGAATATATAATATTTCCATCAGCTCCTGGCAAGGGCCAGTGTGTACTTCTCAGCTGGACACTGCCATGTGTAGAAATGCGGGCCACAGATGGCTGTATTGCCATTTGTGGTGCCTGTACGTTATTGGAGGCGTGGGAATGCAGGCCATGGGTCTGAAAACATCAGCTAGGTTTGGGTCCCTGCTCTTTGGGCTAGCATTTGTTGGGGTAGCCAAGCCTACATGACGCTGGGACACGAGCAAGTTTGAACCAAGCAGCTTGGCGTGGTAGTCACTGGGCTAAGGAACATCAGGTTGGCCATGTGCTAGAGAGTCTGTTGGAGGGGGAAAGGTGGTGTTCCTGTTTGGGGGAGGTGTAGGAAACAATGTGAAGTTTTGTTGGAGAGAAGCCTACGTGAAGAAGAATAGGTGATGGGAGAAAATGGAGGAGGATGGGAGTGGTTTGGGTGGTGGGAGGAGAAAATTACAAGGAGAGCTGTGAGATATAGGGAACAAGACAGGCTAGTGGAAGGGAAGAAAAGAGGGACTTGTGGAAGAAGACAACATCTTGGAGAAACTACTGTGTCCAAATACTCATTTAGCCAAGAAAGCTGCATGCCAAAATGTTGTAGTAAAATGCACATGAAGATGAGATATGACTGTCAGGGACAGGACCCAGGAAGAGAAAAGGGCTTAGGAGACCTGTGCATAAAGGGGAGATGAACACAGGAGTACCCTGCAGGATCTGGGAGATTTGGCTAGAAGACAGGAGAACCCACTCTGTTTCTGTTGACTTTGGCTCCTCTTTGTTGATACTTTAATAAAACATAATGTGCCTTTGGCAAGTTAAAGCTAAAGGCTAGATAAGTTTACGGGATTTTTTTGTTTTGCTTCATTTTATGTAAAATCTTTCTTTGGAGCTATCTTAAAATCTCCCAAATGGCAGGAAATTGCCCTCAATATTTCAGAATCTTGCAGGAGAAGGACCCCAGACCCTCGGTTCTTGTTTATTGCTTAAACAATGCAGAGTCTTCCTGCCTGCTGGAACATAAATCAGGCTGGACAGCCTCAGGGCTCTGTCCCCAACTTGCACTGCACATGTATCTTCAGTATCAGGAGGAAGGCCCTGCTTGGGGAACAAATGGAGAGGAAATCCCTTCCCAGGATCCATTCTCTTCCCAGAGCTCATCCCCTCACCGCAGGGTGATGCAACAAGCCAGTCACAGTTATTCCATGACACACTTGACTTCCTTTCTGACCTGCTTAAGTGCTCATCTCTTTGCCTGCCTCACACTTCACCTTCTTTTACCTTTAAGTGAGCATCAGCCAGCACTGTAAGAGAATCCTTCTGCAGCTGTAGCCCATCCAGATACAAAAGCGGTTGGGTTATGTGTGCAATATGTTCTTTTTATTTGCAAGTTTGCATGAAGAACGTGTCTGGCAAGTTCTGAGCAGATGGATCAGAGACCTATGGTTTTTTTACAAACTTTGGCAAGTACTCCATACCTTTCTTTGTATTTTGGCAGGAACTCTGCATCTCATATAGTAGATTCTGCCCTCAGTTTTAGCCTGATTCAGAGACCATTGCAAGTAATGGAAAGACTTCATTGATAAGCAGGGAGACTATAAAGCCCTTTTAACTCCATTTCACTGAAGACAGAGTCTGAATTACTCCTTTGCAGGAGTGGCTACAAGAAGAGCTTAAAAACTCACACTGAGATTTTTTTAAAAAGCTGGTCTCTTGCACTTAGAAGCAGCTCAGATTTTGATAGCCAGTAGATTCCCAATTATCTGGCAAAAGGTACTATATGGAAGCTTTGCACTTTACACCATATGTTTTCACATATAATGAGTAATAAACTGGAGAGGTTTGCAGCAGAATCAAGGATTTGCTTTTCCTTGTGTCCAAAATAGGATCAAAGGCCTCAGATTAAACCAGGGAATGAGAAAGGATTGATAATTAGCATGGCCATTTGTTAACTGTAAGTTCCAGAAAGAGCGGGCTGAAGTCCCTGAGAGCTGTCCGAGGAGACCTTTGAAATCTGGAACCAGGCCATGAGTGAATCTTTCAGTAGGGTGAATAGTATGTAAGAATTTGGAAACTCCCAGCAGCTGCATATGCAGACCTTGGGACTCTGGTCATTCCAGTGTAAAGAGTTAGGCTGGAGTCTCCTGCAGTTTCTTCTAGTTCAGGAAAGGTCATCCTAAATGGCGGTTTTCAGCCATGGTGTGCATAGCTGAACTTATCTTTGCTCTCATGTTAACCAGCATAAGCACCTCATTTACCACTAGATCTCATTGTTTGGGCTTAGTTACTTTAAGCTTACAAGCACATGTCAGGTTATTTCCATTATTTTTAAAAGGGCTGTGAAGTTCCAATGGAAATCATGGATAATGTCTGATAAGTAAGAGAAAGAGCAAGTGAGCCTGCCAAGATGTTGTAGTACACAAGAACATCACAGGAGTCTGAAATGACAGAGAAGGGAAGGGAAGGAAGGAAGTTATCAGGAGGCCAACAGCATCTGGAGGGAGGAGATCAGACAGTCCAGAATGAATGGAGAGGAAAGACAGATTAATAGCAGGTTTTCACAAGATAATGCCGTATTTACTGCTGTTCAGTGACTGCAGAACCCACACTGGCTGATAGCAGTGACCATTTCAAGTTCCGAGGCAATGCAGGAAATAGGATAGATATTTTTAAGTGGCCATATGATCTTATTACTATGTTTGGAAAGTTCATCAACTTGTTTTAAGAAGCTGTAAGTCACCAAAAATATTTCCAAAGAATTGGTGACCATAATTCCCAAACCCAGCTATAAAATGCTCTTGCTTTTCTTGGCTGCAGCAGATGTATGTCATTGATGCATCAGCCTGTGTATCATCACTGCTGAACCGCGTTCATTTTTTTGTTTGTTTGCTTGCTGAGGAGGCGGTGAATTTATTAGCCAAAACTACTCCACTGTAAATTATACTTAATTGTAATTTTCCCATTCTTCTGCATCTGATTGTGGTGACAATAGAAGACTAGAAGTAGTTATTGGGCAGAATACCAAATCTGAAGTGAACTAAACAAGTTGCTGTTCTGGGGCTCTAGTTATTTGAAAGAACCAGTGTATCTTCATGTCAAATTTTTTCCTTTTAGCTCTGTAATGAGTCACGAAGACGGGCTGTTCTGGCGTCTGCTGTCAGTGGTTATTGTCTAGAATACATACACTAATGTGTTGATTCAGTTATCCCCTGCTTTAGCTGCCTAAATATATGAGCGGGGGAGTAGGCGAAGGAAACTTTGAGCAAAATAATTATGTTTGTTTTAACAGTCGTGGGTTTAGTAGTTTTTTTGAGTTTGTTTTTGAACCAGTTTAATTACACTGACGCTGAGTGCTGCTGCTCTGCTCATGTCAGCTTCTGATATGCCCCATTCTTTAAAGAAGTCATGTTTCTGCTAATTTTGCAAGCATTCTGCTTTGTTTGTTATCATGAATTATGTCGTGTCCTCAGTGTACTTTACAGTTTATGAAATACAGACTAAGATAATCCTTATCCTTACTTTTATACTCAGAACTGTGTGATAGTTTCTTGAGGGTATAAATATGTGTGCCTATAAATAAACAGTTTCATCCTCCAGTATTTGAATGAAGATTTCAGCTACTTGATACTTAAATTTTTTAAAAATGTATCTGTTAATGCCTTCCAGTTAGTCTGAAAAATAAGGAAAGCAAGTGACAGAAGCAATTTACAAATCAGTGTTTTCTGGAAACTCCTAATCCTTCTGAAACCGGTTTGTGACAAAACTAAAATTTTTCACTGCTGAATGCCCTGTTCGTAGTGATTTGGGATATGCTTTCAAGATAACATCATGGGTCAGCCTCCTCTAATGGATGAAGAGGAGCAGAGACAAATCCCTGCCAGCCAAGCAGAGGTTCTCCCCCAGAACACTGAGCAGAATGAAGAGTAGATTTCAACAGGATTTGTAAAATACCAGAAACCTGGCAGGCCCTTTGAGGGTGGCATGTGAGTGCTGTCACCACCAGGATCCCTGTCTGGGCTTCCTAAACATATGGAGCTGTACAAAAAAGAGCAATGCTTTGTTTGCATCTGGCTTCTTCGTGAGCCATTTCCTGCAATTAACTGCATTATTCATTTATTCATGTGTTTGTTTCACCTTGATCTGCTGGCAGTAGCTGTACATATGCCATATCTAGAAACTCCTCATAGGTATTTGTAAGTTCATTTTTTCACCAGGTGTTTTCAAGAAGCCTCAGAATTGAAAAAAAAGGTGTATGAGAGGTAGGTTAGCAGTGGGTGTAGAAAAAGGTAGGTTGAAGGCAGTGTGCAAGACACTGGTCAAGAGAAGATTAAGAAATGTTTTAGTTGGTGGTTTTCCTGTGAAAGGGAGGAATCACATTCAAAAATGGGGTAGAAAAAACCTGAAATTGTTCTTAGAATTTAGGGCATTGCTACTGAATGAAAATTAATCTGTATACTGGTCTAGACGTCTGGTGGATCACCTTTCGGTAACACTTCTTCTAATTCAGCTCATCCCCACAGCATGTGATTGTATGTGTACATTCCCTGTGTAATCATTTGTTATAACAGGCAGTGGAAGCAAGACCAAGAGAGCAGATATCCCTGGACAGACATCCCCATGTCCAGAACCCGCATTTGTTGGCTTTGAGCTGTCTCTGGGGTGTGTGCAGGTGTGTATGCTCACAGCTGTACGTGTGCAGCCATCGTGCATCACCATGCTTGTACCTGTGGGTGTTGGGATGTGTCCCTCCTCAGCGAGGGAGGTGGGGCTGCCTGTGTGGAAACTCTGTCTCCTGCTCATGCAAATGATGGGATCTGTGTCTGCATGTAGTGGGTGATGCACAGGATTCCCCCACTGGAAAACCTTAGCCTTCCACATCATAGCTTGTAGTCAGACCAAACTCCTTCTACCTCTTTAAGAGGGAGCGTTTGGGTAAGGTGCCAGAAGGAAGTAAAAACAGAATTAAAAGGGAAGTTTAACTCAGTTGACTTTCTCTTCTGTGAATTTTTTTTTCCTTGCCTTCTGTTAATACTTCTAGTGCACGGAAAACTTTCGCACAAAGGCTTTCGTTTAGCTCCTGCAGGTACAAGCTGTGCAGCAGCAGTTCTGATAATGGTGTTTGATGTGGTTGTGATGGGCTAAGCACAAAGGTGAAGTGGTGTTTATAGGTAAGGCAAGGCAATGTTTATAGGTGAAGGTAATATCTCTTCTAAGACCAATCGGTGTGGTTGGAAGAAGTAGACAAGCTTTCAAGCACAAAAGCTGCAAGGCACAGAAAAGGCTTTTATTCTTTTTTGAAACTAAATTAGTTGGTCTAGTAGGAAGAAAGGATTGGAAATGGTGAAAGAGAAGTTTTTCACTGAGGATATAGGCTTGAGAGTGTATTGGAAGAAAAAGGTGTGTTGTTGATGGGGAAGGCTAAAACCAGAAATGTAGGGCAAAGCAAAAAGAAGCAAACCAAAGTGGGAAATGGCAGAGAGATCCTAAAATGCTTATTTCATGTAGTGATTTCTGGAAGACTCATTTGAAGAATATATTGTAGCTGTAAACATTTCTGAGAGATTCCTACAAAAAGGCCCCGTTTTTTACCCCCATATAGAGTGCAATTGCTTCAGTGTGGATGGAAATAAAAAGCAGTGTAGGAAAAGAAACTTAATCAGATTAATTTATGGGAGAAAATGGACTCTGAGGATCCAGTCTAGGATTTTATTTTCCATTAGCTTTTCACACTTGGAACAATGTAGGAGAAAAAGAAGGGAAAATTGAAATGGTGAGGCTAGAAGATCATTCTTGCTTACAAGTACTCAGGTTGTTAAGATTATACATCACCCTAACACTATAAAGATACTTAACCCAAGAGGAGATTGAAGTTAATTTCACTAAGTGTAACACTCTTCTCACTTAACAGCCTTTTGCTTAAGAACTGCCAGTGCCTGTTTAACCCATGGCATCAGTTGTGGAAATTATCTCATACTTAGTTTGTGACTTTTTACCTCGTTCTTTATAATTTTCTTCCTGAACATACTGCGTAAACAACATGGAGAGAAACTATACTCTCAGACATTGTAGGTACCACAGGATGGATAATATCCAGCTCTTTTAATCTGTGGTATCCATCCTGTCCCACAGTGTCATACAGCTCAGAAACATTTTCTTGTCATTCAGCTCAACAGTGGGGATGGATTTTCCTTGGACCACTGGATACATGCAGTGATGATTTCTTGTACTTTCACAAATGCCTTTTATTCCAGGTGCACACTGACAGGCCTTGACTCTGTCTTTTGGTAGCAATTGGGATAAAGACTGGAATAAATACATTTCTTTTTGATACCAAGGCACAGCTGTGTCTTCAGAATATGTCTAAGACCAATTATAGTTAACATCAGGAGATTGCTTTTGGCACATTACTTACTTTTAGTTCTTACATCACTGCCAAAACTGAGGTATGCAGTTTCTGGAGTCTTTGGAAAGATATGACTGTGCAGAAAGGAAGAGAAATGAGCCAAGTTCTTGTGTCCCATTTGCCTCACACCCCCCACCCTCCAGCCCAAACACATCCTTGCAGAATGACAGCTGCATTACATCCTCAGAAACACTTGACCTGATAAAGACCAAAGGGAAGGCAAAGTTATATTTGTACTTCTCTGGGACTTTCCCAGCATTGATTACTGATTCTCTCATCCCTCTGGCACTTCTGAGCAGTGGTAGTCCCCTTGCTGCTGCCAGACTCTCTGTAAACAGTTGTTCAGGCACTTTGTTTGAAGGTTACCTCATAAAAAGGAGTCCCAATGTTCACTGTTGGAGTGCCCTTAGCTTCTATTGGGGACCTCAGCATTGCCTACCAAGGGCCCTTAGTAATCTTCTGGACTTGAACCAACATCTTATCATGGCTTTTTGCTAAATGTGTTGATCAGAAAGAAGACAAAGAGCTTGTCATGTTGCTGTTCTTTTCATAAGACAAATGTTATTGTAGGAGCCACAGTGTTGGCCTATGAGAGATCCACTGCTGCCTTGCAATAAACAGGGAGACTCTACATGCTGACTCTACATGCTGGACAGAATCGGAGCTTTTCAAGCCTGTTTAATTATGAAAAGCCTGATTTTATCATGATGACATAGTTTCACACCTCTTTTGAAATATTTTTCTTTACACGTATTATGCGGTTTCACCATGATTTTATTACAGCAGTGCTTGCTAGATGTCAGGTTGTTCTGGGCTGAGAAAATAGGAAGAAACAATGAGATGTTGTCAGTTACTCATTTGGATATGGACTTGGGTGCTTAAAGAAAGGAAAAACCCGAAACAAAATATGAAGTCGCACGGCTGGCATGCCAAAAGTTACAAAGTGATGTTATCGTGTGGTGTCTTGATTGGAGTTGACTTAATGTTGCATGGCATTCCAGCTCCCTGCGTCACAAACCTATCAACAGAGTAACAATCAGAAATCCAGAGACCAGAGTTCTGGTTAACAGCCAGAAGTCCAATTGTTTTTGTCCTAGAGTTAGGATAAATAATAGCAGTCCATGCTTGTATATGGGAAGGCACTCACTGAATTGTTTGCCTGGAATGAGGAGGACTTTGGACACTTGAAAATCTGGTCATGCAGGGCCTGGGTTTCTTCTGTTCAGGTATTTTTTATTGCTTGGTCAGTAGAAGCTTTGCTGAAACATTTGACAAAAATACAAATACATCCTATATCAAAGTTTGGATGGAAGCAGCCTCACCTGTTTAATGTATGATTAGTACCTGAAATCAGAGGGAAGGCTAAAAGCATGAATAAAGCAGTACCATAGGTTAGTTATAGGAGAGCAATGTAATATCTTCAGTGTAGAGACTACATTGTACAGCCTGGACTTTGGCATCTTATGCTCTAGCCAGTGTAACTATTACTGAAGAAGGTAAAATAGCTTCTTTTGATGATTACTGTGATCTCTTCAGCAGCACTTCTATTACAGGATAAGTTTTCAGGGCAGTTCTTTCTGTGTAATTTCTCTCACTAAGGAGTATGTGATGGTGTGTTTTGCTTGGGAGCCTAAGCTGATTTCATTAGGGTGTTTTTATATTGTTCTCCTTACACATCCTAAGAAGATTCTTTCTGAAAATGTGCATGAATGCTCATCTGCTGCATAGAGGTTTCAACTGTAATAGCTTCTTGTGCTATTTTCCAATGTTAGTGGTCCATTTTAAAAACAACCAGGTAAATATTAACCTGTAGGCAATCTTATTTGCTGTTTCTTGCAGGTTTTAAAATCTAAAGAATTATCATCACCAGGACAGCGCTATATCGACAGCAAAGTAGTTAAAACAAGAGCTGAAGGAGAATGGTTGTCTTTTGATGTCACTGAGGCTGTACATGAATGGCTCCATCACAGAGGTGACAAAAAGTGCTCTTTGCCTTCACTCCTGCCCCAGCTGCTTCTCCATTAAATCAGGAGTATTTCAGAGTCATTCCACGTGTAAAAACCAACTCCACTCACTTTTATGTTTTGCAGACAGGAATCTTGGATTTAAGATAAGCTTACATTGTCCATGCTGTACCTTTGTGCCTTCCAATAATTACATCATCCCAAATAAAAGTGAGGAACTTGAAGCAAGATTTGCAGGTAATTAAAGAAAAAAACTCCAACTTTTTAAAATGTTGTGGTATGTACTAATGGAGGATGGAAACAAAAAGCTATTTCTGCCTCCTAAATGGCATTCAGCTGATTGAAAACTTGCTAATTTGAGAATTGTGATTCTCAGCTGGTAGGAAATGGTACTAAAGTTGCAAGGGTAAAACTATATCACCTGAAAAATTCTAAAATCACAAGGCATGAAAAAGCTGTCTCATTACATGCATGCAGCTTTGGTGTCTTCAAGAGTCTGTGTTACAGTTTGCAGCATGCTCACAGGATATACATACAATTTTGGATTTAGTGAAGACTCTTGCACAGTTTGTCATACACTATTGGATAGTAAGGAGAAAATAGCTCAATATTTTCAAAATAAATGTTTTGCTCTCCATCTTAGTACTGTATTAAGTCAGACTTCGTTGAAAAGATTGGAATGAGTGGGCATTAAAAAATAAAAAGATGTGTAGTGAGAATATATGTGCTCTTTATGGACAGCAGGCAAAATGATACGAAGTAAATATATCGAGGTTGTATAAGCTCTCTTGTGTTTTTAAGCCATTAAACTTTCAGTTTCACAAAGAAAAATTCTATTTAATTGACTGTACTACAGTTACCATCCACCAGCACACATGAATCTATAGCTATATTAGAACCAATTTTAACCTAAATTCTATTCCTGAAGTTCTCATTTATTGAACTGTATCATGATTTGCTTCACTTGTGATCCAAGTATTTGGCTATATTCCTTGTCAAGTATTAAGGTTTTCTAACCATTGTTTCACTGCATTGGAATTTTTTCCTGTAAGCAAATACATGTACTGTACATATGATTAAAGCCATTGTGTGTATTTAAAAAATGGTTAGTATGATGTTTGGTCACTAGAATTCCATATATTAAGAAAAGAATAGTGTGTTTTGTTCTGTTTAGATGGTAGTATCTGGTTGGGGAGGTTAATTTTCTAAAGGATCTTAACAAAAGGCATAATGTGAGTCCTATGAAAGGCCAATATCTTGAGTCTCTTGTCTGTGCTATTGCCACAGATGAGAAGCTAGTAAGGCAGTAGTGTTAAAAGAGAATACAGAATGTGAGGCCATAGATTGCCTCACATAGATTTCAAGAAGAAATACTTCAATCAGTGTCTTTTCCATGCCCATATAAAAGGAAGAGACTAGAGTAACTGATGTTCTGGGGAAAATTAGCAGATTTAAATTAAGTGGCAATGAAAGACAGGGCATTTACAAGTATCAGAAAGGAGCGAATGTGATGGAGGAAACGACTGCAATAGAAGTAAGAGTGGGAAATGAAGGTGAAATATCCAGAGCATCTTTAAGTGTGTTAAAAGGTTTTAAAAGGTACATAACTGTTAAAAGCTGGGAGTACTGCTCTGACTGAAGCAACAAGAGAATCACTGCTTGGGGCATTTGAAGCTAAGACATGCAAGATGCAGTGACTGAAATTACCTTCTCTGTTACTCATTTAAACATTTCTGGTAAATGTACTGAAATGCCATTAAACAGATGTGAATGTGGGAGGGTTGATACAATAGCTAACATGAGAACTGTATCTTAGGCATCTTGGGTTGAAATTTGCTCCCACTTCCCCAGTAAAAATGCCCAGCTGACACCATCATGACCCAGTTTCTGAGAGATTTTTTTAAGAGATGGTTTATTTAATTTGTGAAGAAAAAGCAACACAATGTTTATCACCAAAATGTATTTTTTGAAGGTATTGATGACTACACATATTCCAGTGGTGATGTGAAAGCTTTAAAGTCCAATAGGAAAAAATACAGTGGGAAGACCCCACATCTTCTGCTAATGTTGTTACCCTCCTACAGACTTGAGTCGCAACAGCCCAGTCGGCGGAAGAAGCGTGCTCTAGATGCTGCCTATTGTTTTAGGTAACTATGCCTGCACATCCAGTATTCTTACACAGTCCTACCAGCCTGGGAGGTGTCATGCAGTTGTTTATCATGTTTCTTTACAGTTGGCATTTATACAGAATGCAGACCCTCATTCTCAGACCTGGGCTCTGTGTGCAGCAGGTCTCTACCCAGTGGTCTCCAGTCCCACAGAGATAGGGGCAGATTGTTGTGACCTTAGACAGCAGAAGCTCAGTTCTATCTGGGATGATTCCCAGATCTATTAGTCCCATAGTTAGAGCCAAATTATCACCTTCACTTTGTTCACCTACTCACAGTCTCCTCTGTAGGACCTGGAGAAAAAGACTTGAGTAGTCCTCCAGGGAAGCCACTAGCTTTGTCTGTATGAGCAGGTCCTGCCATGTCCAAGCATCCTGCAAATAAGTGTAATTTCAGTTACAACATAAGCTACTATTGATCTGATTTAATTGAGAATTTTTGTGACTCAGACCTGCCTGCCTGTAAAGGATCATTCAGGGAGCAAGCAACTGGATTATTTTTATTCCCAGTGTTGTCTTTGTGTCACATCTCAGACCGATGTGTTTGTATTTTATTTCCCAGGAATGTGCAGGATAATTGCTGTCTGCGTCCACTTTATATTGACTTCAAGAGGGATCTTGGCTGGAAATGGATTCATGAGCCTAAAGGATACCATGCTAATTTCTGTGCAGGAGCCTGCCCATATTTATGGAGCTCAGATACTCAGCACAGCAGAGTAAGTAATGAATTTGCTAATTTTCAGCTTTTGTTTTATAACTGCAGGTTGAGCTATGTTTCTGGGAATGACATCAGCACCATTGTCCAGAGTTAGTATCAGTAACTAAGGATGATTAAATATGGCCCTATAGAGGGATTTACACATGGCCTCAAGCTAGTGTTGAAGCAGGAGAAATGTACTGGCCCAGAGATTTATTTTCTTTTATATGTTCATTGATACGAACACATGGTTGGATTGAATACTTCTTGTGAGTATGTAACCTTTGGAGGTGGCTTGGAAAAGGCCTTTCAATATTGACATGAGTGGAAGATGGCACAATGAGTTTAGTCAGCAAAGACACTGAGGGGGGCACTTTCAGAGTAACAGAAGGGCTGAGTTGTACCACCTGGTCATCACCTACTTTTATGACCTGCCATACTGATAGCTGTCCTCTTACTTCAAAAGACATATTCTTTCTTACACTTCAAAAATGTATATGGGAAGAAGGGATTTCGTGTATGGGATGTTGAAGAACTGAATGATAGTTGTCTGAGATGGGACTTTTTATTTTAGGGATTGGATGTGGTATTCTAGCCAACTGCCTTAGGATGAGTAGTATTCAGCTGTGAAGTGCTAATTTCCTCTCAGCTGTCACTAAGGGTGTCAAGACAGTAAATGCAAGAGACAGACATTTGCATCGTAGTTGTCACAAAGTAAGAATTTCACCCTCGGGTCCATTCTAACAATGATGTCTCCCCTTTTTCAAGCCTCCCTTAAAATGACAGATCAGTGTCAGCCAGCAGGGAGAACTCGCCATGTCCAAGGGACAACTTGAGTTCTTTTTGGTTGGTAAAATCATGATACCATGTTGTTCCTGAGCTTACAGAAAGCCCTTTGTAGCTGTCACTGTCTGTGACATTGTACTGTTAGCAATGTCATCAGGCAAAGGTATAAATAAGGTGAGTATGTTTCTGTGTTGGTGTGGAGTAATGGTGTACACATTTTGGAACTGGACTTGTTTTTAAAGGAAAGAGGAAGAGTAACTGTCATGGTCACAAATACGTGGTTTGGATAATTGCCCAAGGAGCCAGAAGTTGCCTAATAAAGTAGTTAGTGTTGCTGTCCTGAACAGATCTTCTGTCTCTCTAAGCTGCAAATGTTGTGTGGAAGTTCTAGGAAAAGGTCACTTGGTGTTTGGCTAAGGCATTAATGGCATCCCCAGGAGCACCTATGCATCATCAGTGGCTAACCCTACATACTTCCCTTGCAGAGAACCATTTATAGGAATCCAGGGTGACATAGGTGATAGCTCCATGCATCTGGCTCTCAGCAGGAGTAACTGCACCTTGAGTCCTGGTGCTTGCAGGGTGGCATTAATGGACTTAATTAGCATAGCCAGAGGGTAAAAGAAGAGGAGTGCATGTACTCTGAAGAGGTCTCTCTTCTCTTTGGTCACTTGTAAATCCAAAATCTGTAAATAGCAACCTGAAGAAACAGATAAAAACCTTTCCATTTCCTCTGTACTCATAATTAGGGTGTACCTGCTGATTCAAAGGGCAGCACTCGAAGCAGACTCCAGGTATGTACCTGCTTTGAGCCTTAAGACTGTATGGACAAAACGTTAGGAAATTCAAGCATATTGTGATCACTAGATTGAAGTGGAAAAGCATAAAAACTCCCTAAAATCCAGGTATCTTCATACCATTTTCAGTGGGCATTCTCTCAGGTGCTGTGGTAGGAAGTGATGCAGAAAACACTTCGCTCATTAGAGGTAGCTGCCTTAATCTCTCTTTTTTGGTTTCTCCTTCTAGGTACTCAGCTTGTATAACACCATAAATCCAGAAGCTTCAGCCTCTCCGTGCTGTGTGTCCCAGGATTTGGAGCCCCTCACCATCCTCTACTACATTGGAAAAACACCCAAAATCGAACAGCTTTCCAACATGATTGTAAAGTCTTGCAAGTGCAGCTAAAGGATATCCCTGAAACAGCATGACCTGTGTTTATAAAAAATAAAGATAACCAAGGGAAAAAAAAAAGAAAAAGAGAGTGAGAAGGAAAGAAAGAAAAATAAAAACCTGGGTTCATCAGTGTTAAAAGAAAAAAAAAGAAGAAAAAAAAAGTGGTACTAGTCTGAACTGTTTGAAAGTTTGTTTTGTTTTTTTTTTTTTAACTGGCATCTGAAGCAAAACATTGAAGGCTTTTTCCTACATTTCACCTACACATAGTGTGAGATAGACAAGAAGCAAAGTTAAAGAAAAAAAGAAACCTTTTAAAAAATAAACACTGGAAGAAATTTGTTAGTGTTACTATGTGAAAGGAAAAAAACAGGAAAATCCCATGAAGTGGAGTTGCTGTATCTGTCCCGTGCCTTACTTGATCTCTCTGTATTGTTATGCAATAGGCATCCTACCCATTCCTCTTAGATATAGAGTTAACAGTGCATTATTTATTTGTGTGTAAAAACTATCAAATGAACATTTCTGTATCACCATTGGAAAAATGAAAACCAGCCAATGTGGACAAAGTGGAGACCAAATAAGCTGCCAGAAATACATATAAAGCCTAAAGGAACACAAGCTCAAAAGAATCAGAAAATTAATGGTTAGTTTAGTTCAATTAAAATAGAAATCAGTTATTACATTACTGACAAACTCTGCCTTTAAAATACCTTATTTTTCATGCCAGCTGCCTAGAGAGGCTTCTTGTAAGGTCTCAAACCCTTGTTTTAAATACTGAATAATTTACTAATAAAGGACACTCTGTTTCAGTCTCAAAGACAAGTCTATAAGATTTTTTTTTTTACTGTAAATGATTTTAAATGTCAGTTTAGTAAACCAGTGAAATATTTAACATGTACTGGTCTAATCTTCAGACCTTAATATGTTGCTGTATAGCTATGCTATGGGAATTTTTTTGTTCTTTTGGTATATGTAACCATACCTAGAGTATTACAATAGGTGGGTAGTAAAAGCCAGCTTAATTGGAAACATATCTGTAGATCTCTATTTGTAAACTATTAAAAAATTACGTACTTTATGTGTAATGTGTAAATTTTCACCATATTTTTGTACTCTGTAATACTGTCAGCTCTCATGACTTTGAATTTGAATTTGGGGCTCTTTTTGATCACTCAGAATCATGTGTTTCCCTCTAGCTGGCCAGTATGAGTAGAGTCCCTATATTTTGACTTGCACTACAAATACATGTTTTATAATAATTGCTATATATGTGCTTTGTATATTGTTCATCATTATGACATAAGCTACCTGACTCCATTTGTTTTTCTGTTTTATAAAAGATGGATTAAAGCAATCTCCCCCCCTGCTCCTCCCCTCCTCCTCCAGCTGTCCCCATTCATAACGCTTGCATTGCGATGCGGTTCAGATTTCTGGGCTTTCCTATTTTCCCATTTTCTTTAGGCTGTAGTAGGCATTCAAACAGATGGGCAGGGAGCGAGGTGTGGAGAGAAGAGATGTCCCAGCCTGGCTGAGGCGAGGCAAACCCTTGCAGAGAATGACATCCACCACTGTGCAGGAGGCTGTAGGGAGCAACTGTCATGGCGATGCCCGTGCATGGCGGGAGCAGAGCGCACTCGGATGCGTCTGCCTGGCACATGGGAACACGGTCCAGCAGTTCCTCTGTGGGGCTGCTCCTGCTCCTACTGCAGGTAACAGGTTTGCCTTTGACAAACAGTGGCACAGCAGGGCCCTTTAGGCTGTTGGGGTATATGTAAGGATTGGCAGGACTGGACCCTTGATTTTTGCAAGTTTACCAATTTTTTTTCTCAATTGAGATCATGCTAAAGCTTCTTTTGAAAAACCGAGAAAGGAACGTGGGGGCTCCTAGGGTTTTGTTGTTTTTGTATTGTAGAGGGAGTAAAAAAAAAAAAATCACATTGCATACTTCATTAAAAAAAAAAAACCAACATAAATAAGAACAAAAAGAATTCTGAAGAAGACACAATCATTTCATTTCATGTGATGAATGCTTCTGCAGAGCAAAGCTGGAAACCTGCAGTGCAAGCATTCTACTTGGATGAAGGGGACATTTTCTGCCATTGTCCTGAGCAGTGTTGGGAGGACACTTCTGAGCTTGATGGTGTCAGTTCCAGTTTTAGGAAGTGCAGTTTCTTTGGTTTCAGCAGAATACTGGTGCAAAACTGAGGTACCATGGTGGCTTGCACAGGCTGCTCCTCAGGACTTCTGTGGAGCCTGTGCTCATTGCCTAGATGGGAACATAGCCCCAGAGGTGATGTAATCCCACCCACTGGCTCAGGAGGAGAAGGTATGTTAGACTTCTGATTTAGTGAGCTCAGGTGAACAGGTGAAGAATCTGTCCTGCTAACACTTGCTTGAGCCAGACTTATCTCCAGTGAGAAGATGCACTGAACTCAGTGAAACTCGTCAGGGTAATACATACTCTGGATTTTGCTGTATAACAGCAAAATTAGTTTTATCAGGTTCAGTATGAGAACTGTATTTTTGTTGGACAGGAGAAAGACAAGGGTGAGCACATTTTACAAAACTTAAAAATATTTTTACAGTTCTCTGATATAGGAATGCAGCTTTCAAACCAGTTTTGAAAAAGTGGGATGGGAGATGGCATAGTTGTCCAACTATACTCACTGTGTGCTGGATGCAGCTGAAAATTTGAACTTGGATTTGGAGATTTTCTCTAAGCATAGAACACTATTTCTGTAAGTCATTGCCCCAAAATCGACTTTTAAAACAATTTCTAGTGTTCCTCAAAATGCACTGATACTATTTGAAATTCTCTATTTTAAAGCTCCTACAATTTATTTTTTCTTGTTCATTAGGCGTGTATTTCCCTTTAATTACCAAGGGTGTTAGGCCTGATCCTACAATATGAAGAACTCATGGGTGAAATTCCCCTCTGCAGAGTAGGGTAACATGAGTCCTTAGCATCTCTCAGGTCCGATGTAAATACCCCTCAAATGATCTTCAGATGGGTCTGCAACAGCTCAAGGACTTCCTGCTACGGGGCCTTATTTTGGCGAGGTGATTGCCACGGCCTGAGCAAAGTCCCTGAGAACTGGTGGGAAATGTTCAGCATCTGGAAAGATCAGACCCGAGGGGCTGACTGGGGCTGAGGGGGAATCATAGCACTTAGCTGGGTGGGGTAGGACAGCACTTCTGATGTGTTTAGCATCAATACAACTGTATGGTTGGCATGGTTTAAAGGCAAAAAAAAAAGGAACTTAAAGGACAGCTGTGTTGTACTTTGGTGATTGATTACTCTGTATTTTAACGCATTGTATGTCTGTTTTTGTGGTGCTCTAGTGGTAAATAAATTATTTCAATTATATGCTGGTGTTGCTTTCGTATGGCAATATTCTTCTGGCACAGGCATTTCCTCAGCTCTGGAATGTTAAATCCCTGCAAAGCCTGATTTGCTGTGGGATTTTGGCATCTGTGACCCTGATGTGGTCTACTGCAGGCTGAGGTGAAGAACATCCATCCAGGGTGAGGGTGGATCATATCTGCTCTGGGGGTTGCTCTCCCCTCAGCCACTGTAGTGGATGTCTTGGTCTGTAGACTGCTGCCTCCGTTATACCAGTTTAACAGGAGCAGCCATGTGGCACATGGAAATGTTTTTTGACATAAAATAGGATTCTCTAGTTTGTTGTCTATTGCCATGCACTCTGCAATATGCAATTGCATTATCTAAGCAAATAAGGAGCCTGGAATTGCAGCTTTTCTTTATCAGGCTCTAGTCATTTAAATAAATAAAACTGATGGGAGGAAGGACTTCAGGACTGAATCGTTGCTTTTAAAAAGTTGATGGAATTATATATGAAAATTCTTCCAGACCTGGGACTGATGAGGAGACCAGGGACTGTTCTTCCTGGTGCCTTCTCTGGCATCTAAGGAGTGCATAGCATTTCTTGGCTTGAATGAAAGAGCATGTTTATGCCAGATTGTTTAGGGTTATTGCGATAAATTATAACAAATGGACTCTGTGGTCTGTCAATATGTTTAAGAATGTAACTTGGGATGAGCATTAAAAACAATTGTAGGGGCAATTCCACCATGGTTATGCTCCAGCCTTAATTGATTTCAGTGAGTTTATACAGGCATAAAACTTTAGCCCTTCAAAATTTTCCAGATGCCAATTTTATTCTGTCTATTTTTAGCTGCCCAGCTATGTGCTTTGACATGAATGTAATCTGCCAGCCTCATTCTTACCCAAAGAAGCCCTCACATAGCCTTGAGGTGAAAATACCTTGCAGCCCTGTCTGCTGTATTTGTGAAGTCAGTGAAGAACAGGAAGGTTTGAGGAGGAACGCTGATTGGAAATTATAGGTGAGAAAGTGGTCATAGTGCCTGTAACTAAAGAGGAACAGAGTGGAGGGAACGCTGTGTGCTAAAAGAGATTTTATAGCATGGGGCTGAAAAGATGGAAGAGCTGTCATGATAATGAGATTTGTGCAGAGTATTTTGATGCTGGGCTTGTCTTCATTTTGTTAACACAGCCTCTCCAGACTGTATCAGTGAAGCCCTTACTGTGCTTGAATCAAATTGTGGTTAATAAATGTGGAATATTCAATATAGGAAAAAACCCAAACCATGTAAATGTCTTGAAAACTGCTTTTTAGGCCAAAATCTGCCTCTTAGTTCAGACAGAACAGATTCTATGAGGAGCCATGAGTTCTGGAAGAAAATAAACCAAGAGGTTATGTAATTATATGTGGTTATAAAGTAGATGTGAAGTAATGTAGTTGGCTTGTCAGTGGGTATGGGTGTAACAGTAATTTCTTCATCTGTATAAAAATAAAATTAAATGGAACAGAAAGCTGATGAGAACTTCCAATCAAATTTGATATGCTCATTTAATGAAGTAACCTGCTGGAATCTAATACAGAACCTCTGGGGTATAAACCTTTCTTCAAACATATGGTGGTCCAAGAAACAAATATCTCCTATAAATGGGGTGTTTTAGTGCCAAGCCAAGATGATGGCAGGAGGAAGGGTCAGTGATTATTGATCTTTGAGTCTCAGCACTGTTTGCACATAATAGAGGCAGGTCCTGATTTCATGATTCACAAACTTATTCCAAAAATATTTGCTACAAGAAAAGGAACAAGATAAAAATGGCAAAGGGGACCAGAGTCTTCCTGTTCAATGAAGTACACCATGAGCTCTCACACACTGTTTGATCCGACTAATTAGAGATGGAGGCAACCAAAACGTTAACATATGAGTACACATTTGATCAAAAATTGATTGGCTGGGACTCTGAAGGAGGGTTCAAACCTGAATCACTTTTATGAAATTCCATTAGGTCCAATCTCTGCAACTGGTTTGAAACCAAGCCTTAATCACCGAAGTTGTTGCTGGGGTGTGTGAAGCTTTGAGCTCAATATGCCTGAAGTTCTTGCACTTGAGCTGCTCTGAGTGTGCCAGATGCAAGTCTCACAGTTCAGTCTTCTATTTTTTCTCCCATGATCAAAGGCACATAAATATAATTGCCACTCATAGGAATGGCAGTTGGAAACAGTCAAGATGTCCCTATGCATCAAGGTGTTTCCCAGAGAGCTGGGAGTGTTACAGGTCACCTCATTCTTCAGTGGTTTAAAGACCAGCATTGTGGGACTATGAGATGGGTTTTTGCCATCTGATGGAACCCACATGAAATGAATTGATGGCTTCATTCCAGTTCCTAGTGTAAACTTGTTGGCAGTCTCCAAGGATATGCAGACTAATTTCATCCATCAAATCAGAAAATATCTTTATCCAGAAAAAAAATGTCTTTTTTTTTCCCTTTGGAAAAATGTAAATACAAGACAAAATATGCAGCAGTTCATGGGCAAGTTATGCATTCCTCTGCAGTGTGTAACCTGTTCTCAAAGAGGTGGTCTGGATCAATTTGTGAACAGTTGGGAGGGAAAGCTGCATTTGGAGATACTCTGAAATATATTATTTCCTCTGCTTCTTCTATAAAATCCCCTCTTACCATAAGACACACATACACAAAAAAAAAAAAAAAAAAAAAAAAAAACCAGAAGATACCCAGCTATGATGTATAACAGCGAAGGTAAATCATTGCAGGTCCTGAATGTCAGATACAGCCAACTGATATACACAAGCTTGGGTCACAGAAAGAAGAGCATAAACACAACAGAAGGTTTTTGTCAGCTTAAGTATAGGCCCTACATAACAACACAGGAAAACTGGACTAGTTTTTGTTGTACTTTTTGCTTTGGACTGCTTCCATAGCACAACGGGCCATTCCCATTTCTCATGCTTTAAGAAAAGGGGTATCTTTAGGGAGGTAGGAATTTCCCTAGGAATAACTGAAAGTCACTGATACATTTTGAGATCATTAGCAGTCAGGAGACAATTTAAATGAGATGTTAACAAAACCTTAATTAACTTTTCCTGTAGCTAAACACCCCTTGCTGTTCTCCTGGCCTCTATCTCTTATTTTAGTGTTAAAAATTCTTCCCCTGCTTTGCGACAACAGATGGTGTCTATCAAATAGTCAAAATCTCAGCAAGTATCCCAAGGACTGAGGAGGAGATCTCAAGCATTAAACCCCCAGATTTCTCTAATTCCTGATCTCTTAAAGCAGTGCTGTAGCACACTAGATGATCTGCAGGCTGTGCACAAAGCAGGACCCCAAATGTACTCTCAACAGTGGGCTATCCATTTAAATGCAAAAATATTCTGGTTTGATCTCCACATTATACTCATAGACTCATTCAAACAACTCTCTCACTGATCAGACCTCCTCTCCCACTGTAAGCACTGTGAGCAATGTAGGAGGAATCCATGACTCTCACCCATGCCAGGGGAAATTTATCCTCAGATAAATATGTATATGCAAAAATATGTGTCATGGCTTGCAAAGAGGAAAATCCCATTGTCCTGGTTTTTAGCTCGAGCAAATTTCTTCTCAGTAGCTATTAAAGTGCTGTGTTTTGGGTTCAGAATGAGAATGGTGTTGATAACTCACAGATGCTCTGGGCTTTTTGTTAAGTCATGTTTATCCTAGGGCAAGGACGATTTTTTCACCTTGTCTCGTGCTCTGCCAGTGAGGAGGTAAGCAAAAGAAACGAGGAGGGATCACAGCTGAGACAGGTGACCTGAACTGACCAAAGGGATATTTCACACCACAGAACATCACTCCCAGTATATAAACTGGTGGGAGTTACCTTGAAGGGCCAGTCTGGGTTCAGGAAGGGGCTCTGGCATTGGTCAGCAGATGGTGAACAATTGTATTGTGCATTACTTGTCTTTTTGCTTTCATTGCCAGTATTATTACTTGCCATTATTATTGTATTTTACTTTATTTTCTATCATTAAACTGTTCTTATCTCAACATAGAGGTGTCACTTGGATTCTCCTCCCCATTCCATGGAGGTGAAGGGTGTTGAGTGAGCAGTTTTGTGGTGCCTCATCTCCAGCCGGGTTTAAACCCAGGACACGCTTGCAAGCAAGAATATACATAGTGAAAAAGGAAAGAATCAAGTCACGTTTGATCCGCTTCTGTGGATACATAGATTAAAGTACTGTATATAAATTTAAAGACCACTTTAAAATTTACATTGGGCTGCAATGTTTATTTTTTTTTTTTTTCTGTATTCATAAGCCACTCCCTCTATTTGCTAAGTAACTTTGCACTTTCTGGACAGCTTCACTACATGTATTCTTAGCAGTCTTGCTGGATGGCCCCAGGGAGGAAAAAAGGAAATTTCAGAGACTGATTCTCTTCTGGGTTACTCCACAATAACAGTTTGGGTTTGTAACTTGCGTTGCTGGATGCAGGAAATTACTTTTAGAGGCAGCAGGGTTGAACTGACTGGTCTGATTCCCAGCTCTCTTACTTCAGCTTTACTACAGCACAACTATTTCAACAGGGGACAAACCAGGCTTTAAAGTAATTTGTCTAAGAATAGTCAGGCTCAGTTTGCTATTTTACTAGAGCCTTCACACAAAGCATATGTGTTTGTGAAGTGTTTGAACACTGATTGCCACAGTAGCCTGCAAGAAGGCATTTCTATTACACATTTGAGCTTATACTTGAAATCTAGAAATATGATGAACATGGCAGTATTCTGGAGAAGGAAATTGATCTTATCATTTAGATCGGTATATTTTGCAAGGTGTTGCTTCCATTTTTCTCTCATCCAGCAGCACTGAAAATAACATTCTCTAATGCTAGAATCAATTATTATGCTGTATTTATTGCATGGGTGTAATATATAACTATTGCCTGGGGAAAACTATCCTTTTTTCTTGTTTATAGTGCTCTCAAATAGTTTTCAGTCTGACCTTTTGATATTGGAATCCGGCCCAGAGATAAATTTGTCTACACAGTTTTATCAGGCTTTGCTGAAATATCTTTGACTTCTGAGAGTAACAGGTAAGTGTATTTGCCTTACACTTTTCAATCACGCTCAGCTCAGCTTGAGAGCAGAATTCAGTCATTTGCACTCTAGATTGTTGGGGTCACAGTCAGATGAGTATATCAGCCTTCATTTCAAACATGAAAGCAGATTTCCAGTCTTCCTGGCTGTAAAAAAAACCCCATGAAACCATAAGCTGTGTCGAATTAACACAGCAACATCTACTTGAGTCTGTGGAATTACCAAAGCAGACCATGGAGCGAAGCTTTGTTCTTTGTAGCTTTTCAATGGAGAATATGCTCTTTTCAGAGGAAAGGCTTTTCCCCCATGCCTCTGGCATACAGCAACAACATCTCACAAGTGAAACATTTGTCATCTTTTTTCTTTGGAATTTAAGAATGAAAATGTCAGGATTTCAGGTTCTTGTTGTGGGAAAAAAAAAAAAAAAGGAGGAAAAAGAAATAGCTAATCATCTAAACTCTTTTCAGCCTCGACAGTATTCTTCCCAGGAAAAAAAAATATTGAAGCATGAACTGGTCCACCTGTGTAAGTGTCCTAATGAGAAGCCTCTCTGGGAACAGCCCTGCCCCTTCCTATGTGTATTAAGAGGGCAAACACCTCAGTGCCAATACTCTCCACCAGCTAATGGAAAGGGATGACAGACACCTTTTGAAACTGCCTTTAGCTGCACTTCTCTCTGGCAGTCAGGCCTTTATTCACTGCTGAGCAGTGGCTACTCGACAAGAGAATAAAGCTGTAATGGCCCTTAGAAATAAGGTAGATGCAGAAGACAAACTATGTTCAGACATGTCTTGGTGTTCAACCACTGTCTGACCTAAGAGGAAATGTAAATGTGAAAGAATCTCATTCAGCAAAAAAGTGACCACAAAGAACAAGAATTGTACCCTGCATCTCCAGAGACAAACGGGCAGGAGAAGGTTTTTTACCAAAGACCTGCTTAGGAAAGTGCAAGAGCAGTGACTCTCTCAAGGCACTACGAAAGATGATGACACATCCCTAGGCTGGCCAGGCACTGCGTGGGAGTAGCTTCATCACAGTCTAGTTTCAGCTTCCTCATGCACTTGGGTTGTTTGGTGGTATGTGTCTGTCACTGAATATTTATTCCTTTGAAATATTTTCAAGGATAATCTGCCACAGAATGTGTTTGTATAAAGGGATGAAAGTAGCAAATGTCCACATGAAAAATAAAGGTTAATCAGACACTTCTTATGTGAATCATCATTACACCCATACTTCCTGCTGGAATAATTAGATTTGTTTAGAACACTGTGCTTCTTTTGATTTATTCCAAATCTGTTGTAAAATACTGACTAGAGATTACATGCTGAGCATCTTTGTACTAAAATAATTCTTAATCCATACCAAAAATTTTCAATTTGCTTTAAGGGAACTGCTTCCAGAGGCTAAAGGACAAATCTGTTTCTTTTATCTCTTTATTCTGCAGCCTGTATCCTGATTTACTTGTATCAATGCCATGAGTTCATGGTGTTGATTTGCTTGTATCTTATGTTGACATCTCTTGAAAAAGTGTATGGCGTTGAAGTTTGTCCATCACTTTGCCATGGATAGTAAGGAGACACACATGACTTTGAGTAAAATATGTTGGCTTGAAGCTGAGTTCCTAAAAGTGAAAGAAACATCCCAAACTCCTAATCTTGGAGCCTGTTCTCCAAAGTGTTTTTTGGGTTCCCAGTCACAGTCATCCCTCTTCAAGTCTGCTTCCAGAAACTAAACAGAAGGTATCTTTCATGAGGGAAACAGAACAGGAAGGCCAGAAAGCTCTTTAGATCTGTTTATAGGCTTGGAAACCTAAATATATTTCTAGCTAAGGAATATTTACGTGAATACAACTAACCATATGCAATGATCAAGTACAGACAAATTCTTCCTGTCTCAAAAAAAAAAAAAAAAAAGAAGACTTCTCTGCAGAACCCATAGTGAAAAGGGCTGGTTAAAATGGGGACGTCCCTAGAGGTGTTCATGGCCAGGCTGGATGGGCCCAGGGCAACCTGATCTAGTGAGTGGCATCCCTGCCCATGGTGGGGAGGTTGGAACTCCAAAATCCTGAAGGTTCCTGCCAAACCAAACCATTTTGTGATTCTATGATTAGCTCCAAGTAAATAATGAAGTTGACACTGCTGAATAGCCATTGGATTTCCAGCATTCAATTAACATAAAATTTGATGCATTCACTCAGCCTTCAAATCCAGCATTATTTAACTGCTTAAATGAGAAATATTGTGTTTTAATGTTACTAGTTTAATGCAGCAAGCAAACAGAGATCAAAGTATCTTGAGAACTACATTTAATTATAATCGCCGCCACAAATGCCAGAGCAAGATGTGGCTCTGTCATAAAAGAAAACACAGTAAAACAATATTATGCAGTTTACGAATTCCATCAAACCACTGTACAAATAAACAATGCTACTGAATCACACAACAAATCATCTTACAATTAGGCCACACAAGACCATCTGGTTTGCAAACCAGCCTACAAGCCAAAGAGGAAAACTTTGAAGATAAATATTGCCATATGTGGAAGACCAGGAAAAATATTGCTTACTAGCACGGAGCATCATTTTGAAATGTAATTCTCCGTGGGAATTGAAGATTTCTTATGGGGGCTAATATGTTTTGCAAGAAACCTCACAAAATGAAAGCATAAGGTATTACAGATAGGCCCAGAGACTGCAAAGGAATGAAAGCCCTTTTAAAGCAGCTGGATTTAGCCTGTCTGCTGCTTGAGTACCTAAGTTTAATTGGAAGTTGTAACATTTTGTCTGTCCAGGACATTTGTCTAGTTGCATAAGGGAAACATCCTGTTCTTTCTCAGTCAAAAGTGTACTGATAATGGAAAAAAAGTAGAATTTGGTCTACATGAGCTTTAAATGGCTAAAGTAGCATTATTTTACCACTCCTTATTATACTGATAATCAGAGATTCTTAGCATTCTGATGGAACAGTTTTACAAAACTCAAGGTCTTCTAAGGATCAAGATTTACCAAAGCAAACAGATATTTGGAAAGTCTGTCTTCAAGACACATAATGGTTGTGCAGTTCAGGAGACTGGAATTCAGTATTCTTTAAAAACCAAGGCACTGTAAGACACTGAAAAACAGACACCAACAATCAGTAAAGATGACTGAAATCTTCTCTCAAAGATGTTGGCAAAGGAACATGCTTTTTCTAAAGTCAGAGATATGTTCCTCCTTAATACTGGTGATTCAGGGTCAGGTCCTGAAGCATAAGGGTCAGTAAAGGAAAATATTAAAAAAAGAAGCAAATCATAAAAAACACAAAATCAACATCAGCCACTTATCCATCTGAACAAATTTTGATTAAAATAAAAAATGCAGAAGTGTTTCATTTGTTTGAAATTTACAATCTCTGTGCTGTTCTGCTAGTTTGTTCCTAATTTGTTTTGCCTTATACCATGAAAGACCATGAACATTTGAAAGGGGTTTATCTTTCACTCTTGAAACAAACAAATATGAAAAAAAAAGTTAAAAGGGATAGTTTAGAACATTTATAGAATAATAAAATACACTTTAAACTGTATTAGTTTATATGCATTATATAGGGTATAAAATTGCTTGAAAGCTTATAATTGACATCTCTGGCTCATTAAATGTTTTCTTTCTGTCACAGGTATTTCTCATAAAGTTGATCAAAGGTTTGGATTCTCCAGAAAATGGCTCATATGTTAAGAATAGCTCAAAAGTGCTGAAGTCACATTTTTATTCTTGCAGTGTTACTAATGAAATCTGTACTCTTGATGCTGAGGTTTCAGAGATGGGCTTAAGCAAAGTTTTTACAAACTAAGAAAATATCTTTAAAAAGGCAGCCCCCACTCCCAGTTTTCAGCCTTACAGCAAATGTAACATCCCTACAACTGTCCTGATTTAAATCTTTTCCCAATCTGTGATGTCCAGTGCATCATCCTTTAAAGAGATGTTATAAAACTAATTGGGGTTTTAGAGGTTTTTTCTTTTTTTTTCACTAGGATGTGAAGTTACACACAACTGTGTCACATCTCAGGCTGTTCTGATGCACGCTCAGCTGGGTCTCTATTTGCTGCATTAGTTCAGTCCAGTGATTTCAGAGGAGGTCTGATTTAAGTCAGCACATGCCTCAATAAAACAGAAAGAGAAGCAAAAGTGGTTTTGGCCTGACTTTGGGTGGGTGTAGGTTTGGGGCACCAGATATATTCATATATCCATATATTCAGTGGATGCTGCATGTCACAGGGAACACTACTGTGCTTTATGTATATTACCAGCTCATAAGAGTATTTTGCTCTCTGAAGTTTCTCCTAAAGGTCCTTAGATCATAGGGTGGAAAAAACATGGCCTGCTCTAATCCAGCTGTAACAATTGAATCTTCTCAGGTTTGCTGGCTAGTGTCTTACATGGTTTGAGGTACAGTCCCTGCATTTTCAGGCTGTTTGCACTACATGGTCAATGCAGAATGGAAGATCCCTCCTTTTGGCACCACAGGGCAGCAGTTTTCATGGAGATTCAGAAGGTGATATGCAAAGGTCTGCCAGTTTACATCATACATTCATCCCAGTTTTGTCAGAGTTATGCTGGTGATTAAAATTGTGAGGAAGCAGGCTCTGCAGGTTTCAATTTGTGATCTTTGTGTTACTTACTGCTTTTTTATTTCAGACAACAGCAGTTGTTGTGCCAGCATTGACAGGAAGTCTAGACCTACACAGAGCAAGAGGAAGACCCGATCTTTGCCCTTTCACTGAGGCATAGATAGCTAAAGCTGTGGAGAAAACCAAGACAAGTTCTACCACTTAAAAGGATTTTCTCTCCAAATGACTATTGTCTCAGGCTTTGACAGGGCAGCTCCAACTTCTCCTGCTGGAGATGTGTTGGTGGCTAAGGCATCAGCACTACCCCAGAGAAGGCTTAAAACAACTGTGAGTCACAGAAAGGAGAGTTTTGGATGGCAAATTTCGAAAGGATGTGCTGGGTAGGGCAGGGAAGGGCAGGGAAGAGCAGGGAAGGGCAAGAAGAGTGCCCATGACTGGGACAAAAGGGCACTTATGGTCGCTTTATCTCTGTGTTTCTTGCTCTGTTGTCTGCCTGTCTCCTGGTATTTCCACCAGACCAAAGGTTGCAGCCCTTAGCGTGCAAACAAACAGTCAGAAATAAAAACACCTCCTCCCAAGTGCCTGGATTTTGTCTGAAATGTGAGCAGGAGATGCAGGAGATGAAATCTCCCTCATCCTTGCTGGGGCCTGTCTCTGCAGTTGATTTTGAACAGCACTGAGTCACGGCAAAAAACATCATGAACTCCCTGAAGCCAAAGAAATCCTTGCCAGCATCCCAAAGGGGATTCCCAGCCACCTCACTTATGTGCAGTGCCTCTGGCATCCAGTGGCTTGCCCAGATTTATATATTTATTTATTTGTTTTATTCACCTCTGTTTTGTCTGGAAAAGACTTATCTGTTTCTCCTCCCGGCTCAGGTCTTTCTTTCAGCTCCTGCCAAATCCAAGGGCCACTGGTTTTGTGAGCCTCTTTGGAGGAGAAGCCATCCCTCTCCCTTGTCAGGTTGGCCAGCTGCCAGCTCCTGGGAGGTGACCAGGACCTTCGAGGAGAGGGATACAGTACTGCAGCTGGAGGGAGAGACATCAGGTAGGAGATGTGGTATTTGGTACCCTGCAAAGGCTGTGGGGCTGAAGTACCACCCTGGGATATGGCTTTAGCCCTGGGCTGATCTTCCAGGAGCCCCTTCTCACTCAGGGGTGATGAGAAAGGCAAATTGGATAGGAAGAGGAGGAAAAGTGATGCTCAGTGGCACCAGGACATTTTGCCAGGCTATGAATGTGGCCTTTAGCACCTGGCATGTGTAGGCTTAGCACCGCCACAGAAAGCTTCTTTCCCCCTTGCCAGCAGTGCCATTCTGGCTGGGACAAGATTCTCAGCTGCTGCCACAGCCAGGCCACTGTCATCCATGGAAACACACCAGCTTGATTCATCTTGGTATTTTCATCTGTGCCTCACTTGGAGAACTGCCCAACTAACATCTCCAAGGAGAGGGGCCACCCCTGGCAGTCACACTGCACCAGGGGGAAGGAGTGGACAAGTTTTAGGGTGTCTCAGGTTGGCACGAGCCTGGTTGTACTCCCACCACAGGCTCAGACCCAGTGGGTGCAGGGGAGAGATCGTCAGCACCGCTGAGATCCAACGCCCTTCACGGCGGCTGCACACACAGCACTGTCCTGACATTAAATAAATAGTAAAAAAGAGATGGAGAGAGAGAGCGAAACGTACACCCTCCATTTCACACAGTGTCCAGAAAGCCTGGCTGTCAGCATCCCGCTGGACTCCCTCCAGACAGGTATTCATTACATAGATTTGACTTTTTAAATACGATAGAAATGAGAACTGCAAACTTAATATGTTTTTCTTCTTGGGAGATGAGGGGGCAGGAGGGAGGGGAATAGCATTTACCTCATAATTTCCCTTTCTCTTCCCCCCTCTGTGTAAGCCACATTATTCTTTCTGCAAAGGTACTTGGGGAAACTTGCTAAAATTTTCCCTCATGCTTGAAATTTACTTACCCTGGGTAACAGGAAATGTGGTGTCTTGTGATGTAGATTGTTATACCAGATGGTAATCTTAGCACATGCTATTTGTGTAGATCTGCGGTGCAAGTGAGTCATCATTCGTAGCTGACCTTCACTGCTGTGAAAATACTTCTTTCAATAATAACAACAACAATGACAATAACAATAACAAACAACATTTCGACAGGGTTCGCCTCTGCCTGGCACGAGGACAAGGGCCTGCTGTGCAGCCAGTGAAGGTGGGTCCTGGGCTCTCTGCAGAGCACAGTTACAATCCCTCTGGAGCAGGATCCAGGACTTGTTACGAGTCTTTCCATTGGCTCTGCTGAGCTCTGGATCAGGCCCAGGTTGTGTTGCATCACATTTCTTTACAGCCTCCTTACGTTCCCCTCTCTGCACTCCTCTGTTGACAGAAAGCACTTGCCCTTTTTCTGCCATAGAGGAAGAGGCTCAGCCCCATAAGCAGCCCTAAATAATGTGACCAGCTTGCTGCTCTTTCTAAAGTCCCTGCAGCATGCTGAATTTAGCAGAAAGAGAAAACTGTGAGATGCATCACCCCTGAATCGAAATTATGCTTGCAAATTCCTCAGCTTAAAAAAGAGAATTTTTACCTGAGACAGGTAACAAAACCCATTGATATTTCAATGTTTTTTCTGGAGCCTCCCACAACACCTGTGGCAGCTCAGCCTTTCTTATCCTTTTTTGTTGTCTGCACAGATAATTCTGAACACAGGTTCCTGCTTCAGCAAATCTGCAGATCTAAGCCCAGATCCTGCAAGGACTCTATTGGTGCAGGATTGAGCTCATAAATTGAAATTACAGTTGTTATTAGTAGTGCCACTGCAGTCCTGTAGAAATCCAGACATAGTATTTGATTCCAGCGTTTCCTGCAGCAATGAATTCCACTCTGGGAAGAAGCATTTCCTTTCATTTTCCTGAAGTTGTCCTTCTACTGTGGGATTTAAGACAAAGATTCATTTTTCTTTCCATTAGAATTAAAATACTGGATGCTTGCAGAAAGTGGTTTCTGGCTCTTTGTAAATATCAAAACCTCAGACCTTACTAGCTCTGATATCTTTCCAGAGCTATTCTTCCAGGCATTTCAGCATCTACTCCACTGTGTCCTAGGAAAGAGGGTGAGAGTTTCAGACCAGGGTACACATTCTGCTTAGAAAGTTGTTTGATAAAATAAATAAAGCATTTAAGTAAGGAGAGCCCAGAAGCCTATCATATGTCAAACTTTTCAAAACCAATTACAACTCACATCTGATAGAGTGAAAATCACACTAGCAATTAGATCAAGAATGGCTGATTAAATTCCTCAGGCTCCCCAAATCACAACGCCAGTATTTGTTTCAAAGACCTTATAATTACTGTATTTAAAAGGCTGCTATTCAATACTCTCCTCTAACTCTAAATTGCTCCTGATGTCAGCTTGAGTACATGAAATCTTGCCTATGGCATATGCTACGGGTGATCAGTGCACATGACCTTCATGGCAGCGTGCATATCATTTGCTTTGTACTAATCTTCTCTAAGATCAGAGGAGATGGATATTGTAGAAGAGGCAGTAGGTCTGACTAAAAGCCTATTAAATCAGTGGAAAAACTGGATATTAATGGACTTTAGATCAAGTCCTTTGTGACTGATTTTACTGTTTCACTGTTGCAATAAAAATGCTTCTTTTCTCATGCTGAACTGTACTTATCTCCCAACCAAGGGAGTACAAGTGACACATACATTCATCTTAACCTACTCCACATTTTTCAGCTGCCCATATGAGTGGACTGACCAAGCAGGAGCTAGCTGCAAAACAAAATTTTAAAAATTACTTTGAATTGCTGTGAAATAATGTATTTTTTCTGCTACCTGTCTTGTTCAGAAGAATGTTGTTTTTGTTACACTGTCCTGCTGGTAGCAAGGATAAAATTGTTTTAAAATTGAAGTCCATTTTCGTGCTCTCACATGCAGTATATGCAGCCCTTGTAAAAGACAGAAAAATTCCTGATGTTTGAAAAAGTTGTTTCTGGTGCCAAAGCAGACAGAAAATGTCTATGCTCCTGTAGAAAAGCAAGGGGAATAAAGCTGTTTCTAAGGGGATAAATGTCTCTCCTATTTCCTATTCCCTGTTACTTTGGTTACTGTTACTTTTAAACATTCCTAGCATTTTGCACATAATAAAAAAATGGCAAAATCCCTGTTCATTTCTAGACACTATATTCAAACCAAAGCTGCTTGTGTCAAAGAAAAGTGTAAAGACCAAACTCCATTCCATTCCAGTAGAGCAACCCATCCTAGGTGAAGCTCTTGCTACTCTGCTTTTTGAAGGAAGGAGATACAAAAAGAAAATAAAAACAAGAATAAAAATTGCACAAGAAGGAGGACTTGAAAAACATATTCATAAGACCCAGTGATCAGCCCATTATCTTTGGTCTTATGATCACCATCGACTGCATTTCTTCCTTCTGTGGTTTGGTCCAGGATGCAGGTCCCATGTATGGCCGTGCTATGATATAACAGAGGGCTCAGCTGTGGATAAATGTGACTGTCATAGCAGTTATTCCTTGCATCCAGCCATCATCACCTCTTCTCCTCTACTGCCACCCTTTCCCCCAAAACTGTTCTTCAGAGGAAGCAAACCAGCACTCAGCCCCTGTCCCCATTCCATTACCAGAGCCACAAGCCAGTGTGTCCATATCAGGACAAAGCACTTACCACTAGGAACATTTCCTGCTGGAAGCTTTCATAGCTGTCCTGCAGCTTGTGTTTCTTTCATTTATTTAGGGATCTATTTTCAGCTTGGTATCTATTCATGGTCTACCTAGGGCAGAACAAGAGTTTATTTGCCATCTGATATTTTTTTTCCATAAGCACTGCTCATCAGTGCCCCTAGGTTTGTGTTTCACAGAATAGACTGCATGGAATTTCATTTGTACTTTAATAACCTAGTAAAACGTCTGAGAGCTGCTACTATAGATTTGCTCCTCCTGAAAGAATTTTAGCTTTCATTAAATAGTAGCATCTGTGGCTTTTTTTTTTTTTTAATATAAAAAACTCATTATTTATTTTCCTCAAAGTGTTATGTAGAAAATACCCTGGCTGAAGTATCTACAAATATGGCATTCTCTGATGTTCCTAATTTGTCTGTCATTAGTAATATCCTTTAGTAACCTCTGGCTAAGGCATTTTTCAGATATGCAGTTCTTCTGGTATCTTATTTACTCAGGACAGTTTAATTCAGAGGCAACATCTGGATTTCCATGGAAGCCAGCCTTACAGCTTAGCTGACTGAGGTACCACAGAGGTCAAGAGAACTGCCTGTGGTGATACTTTAGCTGCTATTGAACTTAGGACCTTCCTGCCTCCAAAACACTGTGTTGTAACTGTCAGACTCTCTCATCAAAAATCATATTCCTGGGGATGATATTCTTTCCTTGGGGCCTGATTACATCCTTCCTTTTTCATGGTCATTTTTAGGCCAAATTTATCTGTTCATTCTATCAGCCCTGCAGCACTGTTTTAAGAAATATTGCTTTGCTCTGCATTTGCTTCCAAATCATATTTCAATGTTTTCTTCAGATGATAGACAAGGTTTGAAAGTGTTCTTTTGGCCCTTGTAAAATGATTTTCTATTCCCTGCATATTTCTAAGATGCACAGGTATTTCTTCATCTGTGATCATCTTGTGAAATCATGTCTTGTTCAGTGTTTTGAAGCCAGAAAAATCCATACAAAACAAAACTGTATTGTCTTCAGCTATTGTTTGTGTGTTAATTAGACATCTCTTTGAACAAACGGTGTGAACTCTTTAATAAACTTGTAATGAAAGAAATATTCAAAGCCTCAGTGATTAATGAGCAGATGTTAACAGGCAGTGCAAGCTTATGGGAAACCATTTCTAATAGTGATGTCAACAGAGAACAATTCACAGACATAATTACTAAAAAATTATCAGAGACTTCCTTGTCAAGTATTTTGTATGTTTATAAAGCTGTTGGTGACTCATTTTAAGCAGTCTGGGAGACTTATTTGATTTGGAATCGGGGTTTTATTATAGCTTAGATGTTATGTAATAGTTTACTCAGACTGAATGGTCAGCTATTCTTCCATTTCAGCCTAGTCCTTATGTGTGCACTGAGATTCCTTGTAATTCTTTCAGCAAATCATATCTAAATACTTTCCCATACTTTGGAAATACAGTTCTCATTAAAGCTGAGTAGCAGAACAGCCCTTTGTTTAATTACACATTAGATTGTCTGCCATCCACTATAAAGTTCAAATGCTGCAGTATTAGCCACCCTGTGCTGCTCAATTCCCCGTTCCTTGCGCAGCAGCTCTCTCTGACATGCAAGCAGCCTCAGTAAATTTTGTCTGTGTGTGTTTTAGAGGCAATCTCATAGCAGGCAGAGTGCTGCCATTTATATAAGGCAGGTGCAATCACTAATTTCTTAGGTTACAGCACAAACTGCAATTAATATTGCCTGTCCCTCCAGTGTCATTAATGCTGAAGCAAAATAATCTGGATGTAATTTTTGCACTGGCACTAAAATGACATTTCAGTGAATCCACAAGTTTCTTTTTCCAAGACATTCCAGTACAATCAGCTATAGAATTACCTTTTTCTTTGATTGCTTACTGCCATTCCTTCAGATGAACTCCAAAACCCAAACTTGGAATGTTGAAAAAGGCAAGTACAGCTGTCTTCCCTTCCTGGCTCATCGCCGGGAGACTTTGAGGATTTTATGTAGCCGAGATGTAGCTGGTATTTATAGAAAGCACTGAGATTTTTGGACGTTAATACAGAGTTGTTGTTTTGATTTCTGTGTATCATGGTAGTGACAAGCTGTGGCAGAAGAAAAATGCCCATCAACATCATATTTAGATTTGCACTACCAAATTGTGCTTGGTGTTGCCAATAAACCAAGGTAGTTTTGGGCCACTGCTCTGTGAACTCTCTGTAGCAGACTGTTGGTACCTCTTGCCTAATTTCATGTTTTCTGATCTGCAAATATTATTTAAATGAAATTAAAATCGTCAGCTGTGGTCAAGCCTGACACAATTTCCTGGAGAATTATTTTGCTGCACAAACACAAAAGCTTATCAGTACAAACAGGTTCTGTAAGCAACTCAGATCATAATTGTTTTGGGACGGAAATAGCCTATATTTTTAATATGCATAGCCAGCCAGCTGCTTTTGGTGCAGATGAGGCCCTAGTGCACATTCTCAGCCTGCAAGGAGCTTCAGAAAGATTTGTCAGAAAAAACACCTTCCTAGAGATGGCACTGGTGGTTTGGTACTCCAGATGTCAGAGTGCTCATCAGCACTCTGGAAGGGACTATTGCAACAGGGAGCAGCTATGTCAGAGTTTGACCCACTCCTACTCTGTATAGAAACTCTTCTGTGTCTTAGAGAAGAAATGCCTCAAGGAGTTTGGCTTCCAAGGGTCCCTAGAAGCCAGTAGGATCTGGGTGCCTAAAAACCACTTCACAAATGCTCTGGGAGCAAGACTGAGCAAAGGACTTTTGTGGCTGGAACTTCTAAGGAAACTGCAGCTTTCTAGGGGATGATGGAGGTATTTTTAATCAGGAAGCCAGTGGATGAAGTGTTGTTTTCAGATGTATTGACATTGATCTGAAATTGCTCCTCTGATATTGGGACACCTGATCTTTTATTTCTCGCTTGCTTTTTCAGCCTTTACTAGAGCCCATATGGCTCTGGTCCTGGGAAGATCCCCTGTCCTGGAGGAATTTTTTGACAGCAGATACAAAACTAGAGGGTTTCTAATCACCTTGGTGACCTCTCACTGCTGCAGCATTTAATCTGATTAAGTTTTAATCAGAGGGGTGGTTCGAAAACTGAGAATTGGAAAGAGCCATTTGCATCCCTCTCTTTCAAATTCTTTTGTCAGAACAGACAATGTGACACCCTGGACCACCTCATCCTCACGCTTCCTTGGCTCTGGGCTACACAGAGCTCTCTTGTGCCAAGGAAAGGGTTTCTGCCAAAACACTGCCATGCAGGTGCTGGCTCCCTTTTGCCTTCAGATAATTCATTCCAATCTGGTAATGCACCTACAGCCCTTTGGGCTTGTGTCTAACACCATACTTCTGCAAATATATCAATGTCAAATAGAGATAGGACAGCAGAGACAAGCTGCAGTTTTTTCTCTTTGTCACTGTTTCTGTAGCATTACTGGGGAGATATTTATCTGAACAACACCTGTCCTGGGAAACAGGATAGTGCCGGGATATTGACCTGCGAAAACAATTCAGTACAGAGAAACTGCCATACTTTTTCAGGATTCCTGTCAGCATGGAAGACTTGTGAGGCCTTATGGGGGCATCCAGAAGTGTGTGTTACCTAAAGAAGTACATTCAAAATTTGGATAAATAATGCAAAAATAAGACTTGGAGAGTCTCCTAATAAGGCTGGGAGACCTCCTGCCTTTCCTGCTGTGTTCACCTGAGGAGCTCCCTTTCCCAGGCTTCAGGCCACATGGGATGGCAAGATGGCCTTTCCAGCAGCCATGGCAAAACAGAAGCACATTGTGGGTCAAAGCATCTTTGCAGAGATCCCTCCTTGCCAGCCCTGAAATCTGCCAGAGCACAGATGAGTGGAAATTAAGCAGTGTGAAAATCTCCCTCACTAAGAGTGAGCCCTGGCCATGTGCTGTGGTGGGATGGGCACATTGGCTGGTTTGAGGTGAGTTACTGCAGGAGCTGAAGTGACCCAGCTGGGCAGCCCCAGGGACAGAACGTTCTCAACTCTGTGTCCTTCAATGGCAATATCATCTGAGATGGAAAATTTGAAAATGGACAAGAACATTTAAAGGGGTAAAACGTTATTTTAAGCACACAGTGTTTTCTAAACTATTTACGTATCTAAGCTATACTCATTTATGGCATGATCAAACAAAGTACCAAAACCTATATTTAAGCATGCAAGAACTCTAATCAACTTCCTATTACATGGTCAGCATTGAGTGTCATCATGAAATGCATTGCTCAATTCACGCTTTTAACTGGCTTTGGAAAGCCCATCTCTACACTGCTGAATCTCATGTGAGTCATTCAATACAGCCCAAGCAAGCTTAAGTCTGTAATATTCATATGAATAGTAATTATCACCTTTGATAGATCTTTTAATTATAAAAATATTCTGCTTTTTTTATGGAAAGGTATAAACAGCATGAAGTTTGGTGAATGGTAACAGCAGAAATATTTAGGGGTATAAAAGAGATGGAGGGAATGGTGAATGACTCATGTATGTATAGCTCTGAACACCATAATTTTTGAAGTGACTTCTGGATAGGAAAGTTAAAATTGTTACCAAAACAATAAAATTCAGGGCTGGTTTTATTTTGAAAATCTTTGAAGTAACTCCCTTTTTTATATTTTAATGTTTTTAAATCCTCAGCAAGGCCTTTTGTAAATTTATTTTCAATTTTTTTTTGTCAGAAAAATTGTGGTGAGCTATAAGCATGTGTATATAAAATGAGCAGTAATAAAATAACACTGTAAAATGCAAAACAACCTGAACAGCAGGTACTTTCCAGAAGTGTTTTTGTTACTTTTTGTAATATATGCTTGGAGGAAAAATGAGTGTTGCAGTGTCCAAATGGCTAAAAAAGCAGACCCAGTAAATAAACCCTGTTTTGGACTGTTTGTATCTAGCTGGAGACTACAGAGCAGAAAAGGGAGGTGCTCTGCACAGGGACTGCTTGAACTTTGTAAAAGGAAAAAGAAGCTTTGGGGGTATCCTGTGCCACAGAAAGAAATGTGTGTCAGAGCTGTATGTGTCTGTATATTTATGTGGTGTGTGTGGGTGAGAGAGAGGGTCCTGGAAGCAGAAACTAAATGAGGGATGTGGTCCTGGAAAGAGAAAACTAGGGAAAGGCCAAAGAGCATTGCTGAGCTGGATCCAGCCCTGGGACATCAGTTCAGCCAAGGAAGCTGTGAGTTAGATTTTTTTTTTTTTTTTTTGCATGTACATTTTTTATTATATTCTGAGTAATTTCCCACAACATTCCACATTTTTGAGCCTTTTCAGAAGGGGAAAGGGAGGGAAGCTTGAGAAACATCAGAACTTTTTTTTTTTTTTTTTTTTTTTTTTGAGAAATTCCAGATCTCTTGAGAGCATAAAGCATTTTTAAGGTTCCTTACCCGTATTTAAAAAGCTAATGATGACATAACCAAATAGACTATAAAGGAGCAGCAGCTGCTCAGTGAGAAGAAAACCGCAGGGGGCAGATTCTCTGCTGGCGATCACTGATGAAATTAGAGGCAGCCTGACAGATGTCAGCAGCTGAATGTTCCCAGCGATCAATAGAGGCTCTGAACGCTGTTTTTTCCGCCGGCCCGCGCCGCTGCGGGGCGAGCGGAGCGGGACACGGGGAGCGGAGCGGGACACGGGGAGCGGAGCAGGACACGGGGAGCGGAGCGGGACACGGGGAGCGGAGCGTGGCACGGGGAGCGGAGCGGGGCAGAGGGAGCGGAGCGGGGCAGAGGGAGCGGAGCAGGGCAGGGGGAGCGGAGAGGGGCAGAGGGAGCGGAACGGGGCAGAGGGAGCGGAGCGGGGCAGAAGGAGCGGAGCGGGGCAGAGGGAGCGGAGCGGGGCACGGGGAGCGGAGCGGGGCAGAGGGAGCGGAGCGGGGCAGAGGGAGCGGAACGGGGCAGAGGGAGCGGAGCGGGGCACGGGGAGCGGAGCGGGGCAGAGGGAGCGGAACGGGGCAGAGGGAGCGGAGCGGGGCACGGGGAGCGGAGCGGGGCAGAGGGAGCGGAACGGGGCAGGGGGAGCGGAGCGGGGCAGAGGGAGCGGAGCGCACCTCCCCTGGCGCGGAGAGGAGCCCGGGCCAGCTGACTCACTGCGATCGCACCGCCAGCGTGCGGGGCAGGCAGGGGTAAAGCACATTTCAAACACATTTCAAACACAGCCTCCCTCCTGCGGGAAGCACGGGGCCAGCCTCCCTGCCGCCGCCCCGCTCTGCCGGCAAGCACAGAGCTGCGGGTGAATCCCGCATTCCGCCCCTGCCCCGTGCCCCGGTGGGTGAGGCCGAGTCGTTCACCAAGCACACAGAAGCGGTGCCCATATCTGGGCTCTGCTTAGGTCGTTTTTGCTGCCTGTGATAATTATTTCTATTATTTGTCGTTGTTATGGTCTGTTTTTTTAAAGTTTGTTCTTACTGTTTTCACTTTTCAGAAGAGTTGGGGAAGGGTTACAACCTGGGGGTGTTGATGGTAAAACCCACTACATAATTTCTGAGTACTGTGGGAGATACATCCTCCCATCATAACATTTTTATGGCAAGTTTAATGTTCAACTCATCTAGAATAAGCTGTGAGAGCCACACTACAGGAAGCTGTCAGGGTTACTGCCGATTTTTTATTCTCTTTGGAGAAGAAGAAAACACAGGCTTCTGTCCTCAGTGGATTCTGTGATTTGTGAAGCACTGAAAGAGATCAGATTTCTGCAGAAAAGGAATATCCAATGGGTAATTATTTGTGCCAATTCCAGTTCAAACATAAGCCTTTCTTATACAAATAGTTCATGGCAGAGCAAGAGGTATTAAGAGGGATGTGAGCTGTAACCAGAGTGGAGGGAATGTTAATATTTTGTCCGGACTGGGGTTTGGGAGGTGGGTTTATTGCTGTTTAGAATAAGAATCGAGAAATTCTGGAACAGTACTGTGCTTTATTTTTGTTCTGTTGTGAAATTCCATCCTTACAGCTCTGTATTTCTGTCCACACAGGAAACCCATTTTCTTTTCCAAATGGGCTAGACTCTGCATTTTATATGCTACCCCACATTGTGGGCACTGCAAAATGGTACCAACCCGAGAAGGCTGCACTGCCCAACCCTTAGCAAGCAAACTACTGGCGGGGGGAAAAGGTGGGGAGGAATTTATTACTTCTTTTTAAGTGTTGCAGCCACTCTCTTCTGCCACATGGAGCACAGGAGGGGGCAGAGACATACTTCTGAGCCCCCCCTTTGTCTCCCCCCCCCCTTCCCCGCCTCCTCTCTGAAGACTTGCTCCTGTGTTCCCTGGAGCAAAGAGGCTGTGATTCTTGGCAGACTTCATGTCAGCTACTCAGGTCAGGGGGAAGTCATTACTTCCTCCTCCCACACTGCTCAGTCGTGTTAGGTTAGGACAAGACTTTGCAAGACGTTGCCCAATGTTTGCAATGTGTCTTTCCCATAAAGGAAGAAACTGAAATGCGTCATAAACCTTAAAATTCCAGAAAATGAAGCTGCTTCATTGATAGGTGAAAATGTACCAAAATATAACAAATAAGGAATTTGAATATAGTTGTGGTTACAGCTTTTATCTCTGGGAATGGGGAGAACTTGAATTCTCCTCTTGACCACACCTCAGGCTTGGATTTTTTGATTAGGCTGAGATGCTGTCTGTCTTTGTTGTTGTTATTGCCTTTATATTTCAATAATTTTGAGGTAGTTAGCTCCCTTTGTTGTTAGATTCAAAAACTTTTGATGACAGAAGGGCCTTTACTTTCCCAGCTGAAAAGAGATTACCCACCTGGGAAGGAGAAATGGGAGGTTTTCCTGTGTACTGAGTGCCTTTGTCATAAGGCAGTACGAGACAGTAAATAGACCATTATTGTTGTAAGGCTCATTATTGTTGTAAGGCTTTATTTATTAAATACAGTTAGCAGTAGAACTACAATGACAGCGGTAAAACTGTAATGAGGATCTTTTGTCACAGAAATAACTTTGGGATCTCGGCTGACATATTTAAAGGAAAAGAAAAAATGGGCAGGCTAGTGGAAACATTACTGAGCCTTCTATCCCTAACCTATTTCTCTTAGATAATGGCATTCCCCAATAATACATAATTATTACTATCTACTGTCTATTAGAAGAACTTAGTCATCTAGCAGCCTTTTATTTCTTATCACTGTTGTGGGTAATGCAAGGCCCACAAGGAAGGACAACCATGGAAGAGCACACAGAACTCAGCTAGGGAAACACAGATTGCCTGCTATGGAAAGGGAACTCTGCACTGGCATCATGATCACTGTAGACTCCTTCCCTTCAAAAAGAGAGCCCCCATCTTATCAGTTAATAAAATTTTATAAGCTTGGTAATTTCACCACCTAAATCCCACCATGGTGGCCTAAATCCCTTCTCCCAAAATTCCCCTCTCCTTCCCCACCATCTTAAATGAAAATTCTGGGTCCTGGCACAATACCAGACAGCAGACACCTGGATGCTGCAGAGCATCATTGGTGGCAGTACCTGCTGCAGAGGAATTAACATCAAAATCTGGGGCTCTCGTTTTTTCCATGAGCAAGGTGATCCAAATCCAGCTCATGCCTGTTGCTAATACTGCCATGCCTTTCCAAAGCTTTCCCACCAGAAGAATTGCAAGTGGGGACATTTCTGTATGTCACCCACACCTTCCCATTCAGGATACTCTGTCTTTTCCAGGTTATAAAGATTGTGTGCACTGATGTTGTTCTGAACTTCCTGGCAGAGCTGGCTGCCATATCTGATGGTATGTTCTTGCACTGGACTAAGCTTCCAATAATAAGCAATGACACTAACATAAATATTTGTGGTTATGCTTCCCATTTTTTCTTTATAGGAAGTGAGCTAAAATTTTGAAATACTTCAGTGATGTGATCAGTGGACAGTAGTGGGAAAAATTTTCTCCAAAACTTGATTTGTGATCAAAATAAGGAAAGAAGATCTGAAAGACCAGAAAATATTTTTTTTTAATCAGGATATGGCACTTTACAACATCTGGGTGTCAAAGCAAGTGTTTTGAATTCAATACTATTAACATGTGTCACTTAAATGAATTTTTCTCCTTCAGAGATGATTGGGTGGTTACAATTTTTGGCAATAGTTTTGCAGTCTGTTGCTTACATTACCTGACCCATGGTCTGTTTGTCTTATGATGTCTGTGGGAAAACAAAACAAAACAAAACAAAAACCAATTCCCCCCCCTCCTTCCCTCTCCCCAGTCCTGAAATAGCTCAGGACCCAGAAAAAAAGTTCTAGGACTGAGTCTCATCCTCTCAGTGAACCATTCTGACCAGAGGGTAACCTCATGGGATTAATGCTGCTTTTGTCTATGACATCATGTAACACCAAACAAAAAAGTATCTGATTCTTCTGAAAATCAAAGAGACATGATTAAACAGAATATAACAGCCTGGGAATACAGAAAAGAAAGTTTGAATAAAAGGTCAGAGAAAGATCAGGCATCAGCTCTCGCTCTCTGCAAAATGATAAAACTAACAGGGAGTAGTGACTCAGCTTCCCCTGATCAAAAAGCTCCTTTCTTTGCAGTGTAAACAACTGTAGTCGGGGTTCTTGAAATCCCAGACTGAAACATCAACCAACGCTGGAAAATAAGATTCCCCAGAATGCCTTCCCTATCCTAGGCATAACCTGTGGCTGATGTTTCAGGGGATTTTATTCTCTGTGACTGGGATTCACTGTCTAAAAGTGGTTGCTGCATGAGTAGAAGAGGAAAAAGTTTTGTGTGTGGATTGTGACCTCAAGAGTGTGAAACAAATATTTTGTTTCAAATCATCCCTTAACCCATTTCAGCAGTAAATTGAGTGACCAGTATTATAAACCAAGAAAAATGTGGGGAAGTGTGGCTTTGGAGGAATGAATAAAAAATGAAGCTAACAAAGAATAACTCTTCCAAGCTAAAGCTTAGTGTCTAATTTTTTGCTGAATAACTTGTTTTGAAGAGTAAGAGACTCCTGCTCTTGCCAGGTCCCTGCAGCTAGATTTTATGGCTACAATGAACAAGCATGCATCTGTGTAAATGCTCTTGAATTTTCTTTTTACATCATATTTGCACTGCTCAGACAGTAAAACTGCCGAATGTTTTAATTAGCACTCCCATGGCTATGAAGCTGTTTGAAACTTTCAGGCGACCTGAAAAGGCTGGCACACCAATAAAGGCTGCAGTCGCTCGATGCTGACAAAGGGGGCGAGGTGTTTGAAGTGCACCAATTGTATTTGCTTTGGGCCGGGGACCGGCCGGAGCGCCGGATTCCTCAGCCCTGACACACAGCGCGCAGCCCCGACCCGCAGCGCGGGCAGCGCTCCTTGAACCGCTGCATCCCACGGGAGCGGGGAACGCCTCCCAGGAGCCTCGCACTGCTCTGCGTCAGCTCAAGCTTGCAAAATCAGGCTCAGGGAGGGCAGGAGACTGTTCCTGCTCCTAGGTGGTTTTGCCAGAATTTGTCACCTGTGGAAGCAGAGGTGGGGAAAGTTTCGCTCTCAGCGTTTTCATAAATTCCCCAGTGAGGTTATTAAGAAGAAATCAAGTAGTTTGAATGGCATGAAAGCTTTCTAGGGAATCCTTGTTTTTGTTAATGCAATTTTAATGTAATTTTCATAGACTTATAGAATTAATGAGGCTGGAAAACACCTCGGGAGGTCGTATAGTCCAACCTCATTAAGAACGGTATTTCACATGTAAATGTGGAGCTGACAAAACCTGCTGGCTGCAGAGTATCTTCTGTCTTTGTTTATTGTAGAACACATACAACTGTGCAAACTCTCTAACACTGGCCTGTCAATCCATTTCAGCTCCAATCCAACCCATGGGGCAGAGAGCAGCTCCTCTGTGGTGTTTGGGCTCTGCCAGGACAGGTAGTCATCATCAGAGGACCGACTGTTCCACTGAAAGGAAGCTGCAAAAGATGCTCCAATGCAACTGCTCTTTTAAGGCAGGACCAAGAATCTCAAAGCTGTGTGGGCTTGCTGTATTTGCAGTGTACACATTTGTCCCAAAGACCTAAACTGAAACCGTGGATGGTGCTCTGGCTGTTTATAATGTCCCTTGGAACTTTCATAGCTCAGATATCAATCTGACAAGTGATTGTTCTTAGCTTGGACTCAGCATCCCCCTAAAGACCAAAGGACCAGTCTTTCACTTGGTGTTGGAGGGAAAAAGGAAAATATTGGGACAGACCAAGTAAATAAGCCCAGGGACTTGAGAAGGTTGTTAAAAAAGATGAAAATTTATTAAATATATAGTTCAGGTGAGTGCTAGAAAAGGTATGACAAGAAAAAAAATAAAAACAAACAAAGAGGAAAATTGTATGTAAAAAGAAATGAAGATGATAAGTAGTGGCAAAAACCCAATTTTCCTCTTGTTTCTTCAAACAAAAAAGAGATGCTTAGGAGGCTGCATTGTACTGCAGGGGGTATTTGTCACTTCTGTGTATGAAGTGTCATAAGGGTGAGATTTGTTGTGAAGAGCCACAGGCCAAAAAGCAAAGAAAAACCTGAAACACTCATCTTCTGTAACAACCCCAAGTTTCATTAACATCACATTTTTGGTAGTTTGGATTCTCGAGTTCTAATGTAATTGCATTGCTCTCTCTGAATTCTGGTTTGAGGTCAGCTTCTGATTCTTGCCATCTTGTGGTGTGGTGCTGCACTGCGACCATCCCTCAGCTCCTCTGCAGATACAGCAGCTGAAAAACAATGTGCTTTTGTAAGGGTCTCACCAAAAAAAAAAAAAAAAAAAAAAAAAAAAAAAAAAAAAAAAAAAAGACCCTTTCTTTGATGATTCCTTTCTATAATTTGCAGTATTTTCCCTATGTCTAGGTCTTCACTTAAATTCAGTTTCTCTCTGTGTTTCCCCAGTTCTTAGAAGGAGTCCAAACTATTCCCAGTCTGGAACCTGAGACTGACAGAAATGACCTCTGTCCAAATCTCTTTCTAGCCTGAACTCTTGGGCCATTTCCTTCTTGCAAAGCCACGGAGTCTCCACACACTTCTAGAAACTGTTCTTGGATTTGAAATACTCCATCATAGTCTGCACTGTATCTCAGACACTCATTTACCAAAGCTAAGATAATTTTTTTAAAAATAGTGCTTTAAGAGGGAGCTGTACAGTTCAAGCTCCTGTCCTCCTACCTCTTTTATCTTACCCTTCCATCTTCCCCAGGACTCTAGATCTTTAAGCAGGAGATAGTCAGAGGACAGGTGGCAGACCCCTGGAACCCACAGGCTTTAAAGGGAACCCCTATACTCTTGCAATGCTCTTTATTGCAGCAGTCCACATCCAGGAGACAAGCCCCACAGAGTTACCACAGGTGTTTCCTATTTTTAATATCCTAAATATCGGGCATGTGTGCTATTAGTGACATGCTTTTATGCTTCAAGGTGCTGGAAAATGATTAATGTGTAAGGGTGTCCACTGCCAGCATCTGATCCAAGTTCACTGACTCTCAGTTAAGTGGTTAGGAAAAGTCATGTCTTGTGCAGTAGTTCTGTCTCAGCAATCTTCCTCACTGAGAGGCCTCCACGGAAGACATCTGAGGCTTTGCTGACTCTCAGTTCATCTCAGACTTTTCCAATCACAGTAAGAGTTGAGTGATTTTGACACTGGGGTCCTCTCTCTCCCAGTTTGCCAGAATGATGACTTCATTCTGGGCTTGAAGAACTTGGAGGTCAGTCAAAAAGATGTCTTGCTAACTGGCTTACCTAAGGCTGGCCAGCTGTAGCTGTCCTTGCTATCTGATAAGCCTGGGACCCAGTGAGAAAGAACCTGTGTGTAACAAATCTGCAGGGGCAGTAGTCCTGCTCAACAGGATTCCAATAATGACTTTAGAACTTTATTTTCCCAGTTATATTACGAGGAGAAAAAAAAAATATCCTCAGGTGTCTTAGTTTATAGACCTGGTTGCAAAAAGGTGTAACAGAGTGAATAACAAAATGGATGAGTTAAAATTAAAACAAAAGAGCCAAGTGAAAGCATGAATAAAGGCTTCTTTGCTCTAGCATTTTGATCAGAATCCACAAGCTTCATCCAGATACATGAATTTTGCACTTTTTTGTTTATCTTTAAGAGGATTTAAGAAAGCTTGTGCTGTTCATTGTTGGAGGTGGAATGTAGAATCAGAGAATGAATCATAGAAAGCTTTGGACTGAAAGAGACCTTCAAGATCATCTGGTTCCAACCCCCTTCCATAGACAGCGACATCTTCCACTAGACCAAGTTTCTTGATGCCCAGTCCAGACTGGCTTTGAACACTGCCAGGGATGGAGAATCCACAACTTCTCTGGGCAATTTGTTCCAGTGCCTCAAAGTACTCTGTGCCTTGCATTGTCTGATATGTAAAAAACCCCTTGAGTGCTAGTAGATGACCTGAGGAGAATTTGAAGAGGTTTCACCAATATTTTTGTTTTCAGGAAATGTTATTTGACTTGCAGCTGGTATGAATTTCAGCTTTGGTGAGTTTTTCCGTTCTTTTTTAGGAAGAAGTTTGTTACCACCATTTCTGAGTTAAAAGATGCAGTGCAACAGCAAACGACAGAGACAGCAGCTCCCTCTGCCCTGCCAGGGGCAGTGAGCTCTGTGCTATCTGATCAGAGCCATGCAGACAGCAGGAGCTGCACAGACTGCAAGGATGATGAAGAGCTAAGACTTTGTTCCTGCCAAAGGGAAAGCCTGAAAAACAAAAGGCCTGTGGTTGTCTTCCCATCACATCCAGGGCTGTGCTTGACAGCCACAAGGACTTAGAGTGCCCTGCACCCTCAGCCTGCCTCCATACAGATCCAGGATGTTCAGTACTGCCCATCTTCTTCCTACTTCTACCTGCTTGTTGTTTTTTGGGTGTTTTAATTGTATCTGTAAATGTTTGCTCCTAGAGAAGGCTACTCAGTCTAGGGGAAGGCAAAGGTAGAGTATAGGAAATGGTGAAATAAAACACCTCCTCACTCAAATGTCCCACAGACTCCCAACAAGACATGGCTGCTTGATAATACATGCTAGAATCATAACACACACTCACAAAAAAAAAAAAAAAAAAAAAAAAAAAAAAAAAAAAAAACAAAACAAAAAACAAAACCCCAAAAAACTAAAAAGAGTGGCACATAACAAAGTGCAAAAGAGTCAGAGATAGAAAAAAGGCCAACAAAAAGGAAAACAGAAACCATGTTAAACGCTGGTTTCCTCTCAAGAGTTTTGACTAATATCAGGGGGCCAACAATGAGTATATCACATCAGGGACCCTTTTCACCTTGCCCAAAGTAATGAGCTCATGTTTGTAGATTGCCTAACACTTTGTTTTCAAGCCAAGAGTATCAGATTTACACTTGAGTAACAAATTGTTACAATGTGGGAAGAGGTTATGGACAAAGTACAAATCCGTGGGATGCTTTAGCCATCTATGATTTTGTTTGTTAGACCATGTAATAGAAAAGAGGCAATCTGGAGCACCATAGCCACTATAGGGGAAGGATGGAATGGTGCACTGCCATTCAGCCCCTGACACTTCAGGATATTTCATTAATGCAAAGCAACTATAGATGTATTTAAGAATGCCTTCAGTTAGCTCATTTGCTTTGTGATGTTTCTCATTTTAATCCTGAGTAAGCATAATTTCAAATGTTCTGGGAAAAAACACACTGGGGAACTTCTTCCAAAATGAATATTTGCTTTTTGTGCTCCTTGGTCAGATGAAGCACTGAAAACAAGCTCCAGCTATTGCTTTCTTTGCAGGCAGGAACCTATGGATGCAACTGATGAGTGTATATGTGTTTTCCCTGCTCATCCCCCTTGTCTACTCTCATCTACCTGCTTCATTCTTCAGTTCTCTGCTAAACCTTGCCAAAGTTAAATTAAAGAAGAACTTGGACTCAAGTGAAGACTATAAAGTTGTTTTATGATAGACCAGTAGATCCTATTTGATAATTCAGCATTCATTGCCTCTATATATCTGTGGTAACTTTTAAGGAGCAAGAATCACTATTGGGTCTCCAAGGAACACTTTGAAAATTTTAAGAATATGTTCTAGGTATGAACTGTGACATGATAAGCTCTCTCCTTGTTTTCTGCCTTTGCAAACATGATATGTATTATGAAGGATATTGAATTAATTGACTGAGCATCTGTTTCTGCAAATACTTTTTGCTATACAGTTGTATGGTTTTAGGGACACTGCTTCCCTGAAACTTCTGAAACTTCTTTCTTACCTGGTTTTATTTTAATTAGAGATTGGAGATGATTGCTGTAAATACATGAAAACCTGAGTCACTTTCTTCATTTTTTAGTTTGAAAAAACCCATCTCTAATCCTGGCTCAGAAAATCTTAAAAGATAATTATTTTGTTTTGTGTCTTTGGATACTGGAAAATGTTTAAATCGATGGTACCTCCTCTCTCTCTCTCTGTCTCCTCTTCCACCCCTCTTGCGTGCTTTCTCTCTTGATGTCTTATTGAACAGGCAAAGGGAGGGGAAAATGCAGGGCTTGAAGGAAAGTCTCAAAGTCATGAGGTACAAATCCTCTTTCCATATTCTTTCCTGCTTCCATTTCCCCAGGGCCCTTAAAGGCAGAGATAAAAATATCTCAGATGGCCAACAAAGTGTCTCTGCTTGATTTTACTGAAAGGGAGAACATGAGACAAAACAGACTCCAGTGTGATTGCTATTTAAACTAGCTATAGAAAATTGTGATGACAGTCTGAGTTAATTAATAAATCATTATTACAATTTCATATATTAATATTCTAACTGCAATAAAAAGTCTACATGTCTTTGAGAATACTGCACAAGCCAAATACTGCTTTATTACAAATCATTTAACAGATTATTTCCTTCTGTGAAAAGTACTATTCAGAGGACAATTTAATGCCTCAAGGGAGAAAATGTATATTTCTACAGTTGTGCCATAAAGGACAGATTTTGGGAAGATTTCCGGAATTTAGCTTCTTTGCTGCAGGTTCAGAAGGCTTTTTTCATTTCTCAGCTGAATTGACCCAGTTACTCTTGTGGGGCATTGAATAGAGCAGAGTCTATTGTTTTTTATTTGTTATGTTCAGTAGGCAGCACTTGCCTTAAGGAATTAGTGAGAGCAGCAGGATACTTCTCATTTCTACCCGGTGAAACACCCTCCCTGTCCTGCTTTTCCCCACCTTCCTCTTCCAAAACCTCTACCCTCTGCTGTCCCACGCGTTTCCCTCCCACGCTCCTGAAAAATCCCTCTGTGTCTTTCTTTGGCTTCAAAGAGCTGCTGGAGGTGAGAGAGGCTTTGTATTGAGCTGGGCGGCTCTGTGATAGCAGCTCAGTGCTACTGATGATGTATTTTGATGATGTGTGAATCACATACAAAAATAAGACAAAGAAGTGCATTTTTTGGTCCACTGGAAATACTTTATGTAGCTTGAAATTCAGCGTCCCAGTAAGTGATCAGATACATAAATTTCAAATAAATAAATAAGTAATAAAAACTCAGTAAAACCAATCCAGAATTAAATATTTTTGATTCTTCAAAATTCCACTTCAGTTTATTTTGTTAAAATTTTTTACCAATAGGGACATGAACTTGAAGGGAATTTTTAACCCCCTGAAACTGAATATTTTATTACCTTTATGTTTTTCACAGTGCTGCCTTGAGATAAGCTGCTGAAAACTGGACCACATTTTCAAGGTTATAAGGGAGCAAAATGTTTATTATAATCTTAGACTGCTATATTTAATTTGAATTGCAAAATGTTCCACAGTGTTAGATACAAAATACTAAAGAAAAGTAACTAACATTTGCTTCTTGCAGGTATATATTAGCCTGTATTGTACTGCATGCTGTTCTGACTAGATTGCTCCTGGTTCCTGAGGTAATTCATTTAAAGCAGCCTTGAGTATCTCCCTAATCCATCAAGAAAAATTATTTGAGGAGCAGGCTGAGATCTAATCCTCTTCTTTTACTCCTGGAACAATTGGAGATTCTTCCATGGAATTACAGTAAAACTAGTGTGAAGTATCTTCTCTGAGGAAAAAAAAAACCTGGCCCAAGGTTTCTGAAATATTTGGGTAAAGTCTCAAAGTGAAGGGCACCATATGTATCTAATATTATTTGGTGAAATGCAAATATATCACTGCTGCAGCACTCAGCACTTTGGTCACAGCTCCCTGTTATAATGTGCCAGGAGGCAGTGGAGGTAGGCAGCCCTTTCAAGAAAACATTTCATCCCTAATCCTGACTCTCCCTGCTTTCCCTCTTCATTGCCTCAGCTATTTGAGTGAGTTGTAGCCGTGACAAATAACATGTTTGGATCATTGTTAGCTGAATGCTCTCGAATGGTTTTGTACTACCAGGCTAATAAAGCTACCACCACTAAGAGATTTTCCAAATCAGCTTTTCTCAGGATGATGTAAAAGTCTTAAGGATGAGTGACAAAGTAGTTCTATTTTCTAATGAAGCAAAAAGAAAAATTATGCCAAAAATTTCTTGTTAGTGGAAAAAAAAAAAAAAAAGATTTCAGGTAAATTTCTACCCCTTGCAGAGTAAATTGAATTGCAAAGTTGTTTCACAGCCAAATAAGGCCTGCATCATAAAGCCACAAGAAATACTGACCTAGCAAAGAGAAATTATTCTCATTTTGATCTGTCAATAATAAAATAGCATCACATGAGTCATTATCAACATGTAATTTTACCCACATGATGCCTCTGGTTTTGTTCTTGCTTGGCCTCTGATTTCACTGCTCCATTGGGAAAAAACGGGGGGAAAAATGCTTTGTACTTTCTCAGCTATTAGAAAATAAAATACTTTTTTTTTTTTTTCCACTCAGTGAGACCATGACTGGCTTCTGTTCCTAGCCCTGCAGAAGAACTCCGGGGATACCCACACTTTCCTTTCTTGCATGGAAAAGAAGACTCTATTTTCAACCACAAAAATTCACACATGATGATTTCATATGAAAATAACCTAAACCATAGCACCTTCCTCATTCTAAGGTGTTATGTGTGCAAATGGGTCGTGTGCCAATGATTTCTTTACTGAGAAGAAAACTTTAGATCATCTGTCTCCAAGAGAGAATACTGCAGATTGACAATATTAAATTTCTTTAAGAGGTGAAACAAAATACATGGGCTTACAGAAGGATTAGAAAATTATATCCCAGCTGGAAAATTTTATGGCTACAGAAAAAAATTGTGTGAGTGAAATGCCAGTATCATAAAATAAATAACAGGAAATATGGTAATTTATGTGATAGAGAAAATTGTCACTTTCAGAATTGCCAGAAAGTCAACAGCATTTCACCCATTTGACTTCAGAAATGAACTTAGAGCTCAGAGGCTTAAAAATATATGAAGAGAAGTGAAATGAAATAAAAGCTCATGAATCCAATAGGGATTTACAAAGAAGAAAGCAATCTGTGCTAAAGGAGTTTTATAGAAGTTGGGAATGCATGTAATCAGAATATAACTTATTCCTGGAAAGTGATTTAGAATATGCCAAATAAATTAAATTCCATTCTGCAAGATGAGCAATTAATGGGGCTCCTAATTTAGAAAGCATCACAATTCAGAAATGGCCTTTAAGCCTGTTTAACCTTAAGCATATGTTGAAAACCCACTGAATTCAGCTGGAAGTTAAACACAGTAAACAAGAGGATGTCGAGCATATCTACTCAGTAGTTTGCATTACTAATGCTTTATATTTCTGGAGGTCCTTGCATCTTAAGAGGACAAGGCATTTCACAAATATTTGTGTCCAACCGGTGCAATTCCCATCTGACAGGCTCAGAGCTGCACAGGAGAAGCAGCAAATCTCTGAGAGAGCCCCAGCGCAGCCACGTGGGACACGGGACAAAGGAGCCATATCCCATCCAACGACCTTGCAATGGCCATCAATTGTTACCCACCCTCAGGCCATAAGGATGAACGCACTGCTGCTGATTTCTATTTTAGGTGCCGTGGAATGCTGCGGTCACGCTGATACAGACGCTGCTGGCAAGTGCTAGCACAGCATTTAATGACAGTGACTGCATGTATAGCAGCGATAGCGGCCACTGGAAAGCAGTTGCTACAGGAATGTTGCTCCTGCCCTGGCGGTTGCTCTAAAGCCTGTTAGAAACTGCATTTTCCCCATTTCGATCCTGACATTCGTGTAATTTTAGCTTCTACTTTTTGGCAAATACCGCCGTGTATTTTTGGCTCACCCCTGAGTTATCTGAAGCAGAGCAGTGTGATTCCAGGCAGAAGAAGGCAGAATTGTCTCAGAATAACAAGCAGATTTTTTTAATGCAGTGCAAATGGTTCATACATTATTTTTGCATGAATCAGACATTTATTTTCTAAAGGAAGACAGGGTGGGAGGAGGAGGGCAAAATCTTTTGCTTAAATCCTCTCATAGTTCATTGCTGAATATCAGCTTCTAGAGACAAGGCAATGTATGCTAGGCTTCTTGGTTATTGTGCTTTTGGAGATTAGCTGGTTTGAGTCATGAGAGTGTGTTACCTCACCCCAATTACAGAACTCCAGCAGAAACAGTAAAAACAGGCAGCATGAAAGGGGACTTTTCCAGCATTCATGGGACATTCACATGAGCTGCATGGGCAGGATGAAATCATGCAAATGCCAAGGAACAAAAGCAAGTAGTAGAAAATGAACAATTATGAAATAAAAGGAGTCCTCCAAATGCTAGAAGATGGAGACTGACTTGCTTTTATGCTGTGACCTTTCTTTGTGTTGTACTTGCCACAGTAGTTCTCTACAGACGAGATGGCACCAACTAAACCTAAAAAATGACTGACTGCCAAGATAATTCAAAGAATAATGAGGTTGCAACAACTGCAAAGATGCAAAGAAAACTGATGTCAGTTATCTCTTCACAGAGCTCAGTGAGAAGGAATCAAAATTAGTGGGTTTAAAAATTGAGATCACAGTTTAGCTTATCAGGACATGCTGATGTACAGGATTATGTAGAAGTCACATGGTTGAGTCTTTGCTTATGTTTAATTTTGTGAAATTTGCTCTGCAGCACAGTATATCATTTTTACATTGAAGGGAGAAAACTTACCTTTAGTAGAGGACTATATGAATTAAACTTTTAAAGTGAAAGGAATGAGAATAGTAAGTTCAGCTTTCTAATATCATAACTATGGGGACTCGGTTGTGACTTGGATTGAAAGACTGCAGGAGTAAGAAAAATTGGGAAATCTCCTTATTATAGTGTATGTATTAAACAGTGGGAGAGGATTTCTCCTTACAACAGATGTGCAAGGTCAGGGAACAGGGGTAGGATTGGCCCCCTCCCAACCTCTGGCCATCATGGCCAATCCTAGAAAGGTCAAGAATTACCAGTATATGTTGATTTTAAAGGGCCAGCTTTAGAGAGAAGGAAAATAACAGCACATGACTATGATGCCTCAGAGAAATATCCCCTTTGCATGAATCCCTAGGGAGTGCAAAATGCTATTGCTGCAGTCCAAGCTGTCACAGTGTAGTCCTAAAGGATTTTTTTTTTTCCCTGAATGAATATTGATGAAGATCAATCCCCACCTGTATTGCTTTGTTTCCTAATCTGAGTTTTATTTGGAATCTTATGATACTGACTCTCATTCCAGGTGCGGGAATTATGGTATTGCCTGAGGACCTTTGCTTTCATTTCAAGCACTCTATTATGTTAATTTGCATAACCCATAGGCTGTACCAAGTACTGTGCCATTGAATAAGGGTGTGGATCACAAACATGAAGTATCTCAAGGGCAGACTTTTAGAATCATCGCTTGTGACATAAACATTAATGGAATAAATTTCTCAGCTTCTATCATCTTCTTTGGGAGCTCTTCTAAACACCTGTCCAGCTGCTGAAGAAGACAGGAATGTGTCATTTCATCCATGCTTTGAAATCCCACTTCCCAGCATTCTAGCAAAGTCAGTACCTGACAAGGAGAATTATGTGTCTGATCTCCAGCAATGGTGCTGCAGGAACTGTGGGTGGGAAGCAGAGGCTGCTGTGGTGGAGTCCATGCTGTAGCAGCCTGCTTGGGTTAAGATTTTCTGTAAGAATAGCCTTTTTCCCTCACCAGCCTACTGGCTGTTTGGAGCTTTGCTTCATGCTTGCAATAATACAGAAAAACACATTGAGCTGAGCATTTGTGGGAGGCATGGGGAGAGGAGTTGTCTGAAAGAGTAATTTTAAAATATCAAAAATAAGGTATCACATGCAATGAACACATATTATTAACATACTGACAAAAGCCCTTGTAATTTCCACAACTGATCTCATGATTTTTCGGGCTTAACTCATAATTTTCAGGTTTTTAAAAAGTGACTGTATATATTCCTTTATTATGTACCCTGACATTTTCTCCACTGGATGCTTGTATGAGAACAAATCCAATACACTGAATGGAGTATGAAGCTTTCAAATATGGACCAGAAAAGAGACAAAGAGGAGCTACTGAAGGTATGAACTCTTCCTTAACAATTTGACCATGACTGGCCTTACATATGAGAATTTCCTTTTCAGGGTCATGACTGTACCAGAGATGGAGAAATGACACTGGCCTATCAAAAGAGTCCTGCCAGAGTATTGCCAGGGTTAGACCAATACTACTGATTCCTAGCTGATGCTTAGAAGCAGCAATAACAACAACCTCAAAAAGCGGACTGGTCTATCTGTTGTGCCTGTCAGCAGTTTATGAACACCATACTTTGCCTCAAACTTTTTACCCCTTATTGTATTACAGCTTCACCCCAGTGTCTTTGTATGTTCAGTAACCTAAAAGAAAAAAAAAAAAAAAAGGAAAAAAAAAAAAAAGGCAGTCATGAAAAAATTATGCTATTTAACAAGTTACAGCCTGAGCCATATGATCCATGAATAGCCATATGTCTAGGGAGATGACAGGTCTAAGTGATGAGCCTTGTTGCATGTGCACGCCATTCCTTGGGAACCTATCGCTTTGATTGAAGAGGTACGGTGTGCTTGGCTTACTCCTCCCAACATGTGCTAATGCTCTGGTTTTTCTGCTGTAATAGATTACTTAGCAGTTCATACTAATGTTTTGGAGGCAAATTGCTTGCCCATGTTTTATATTATGGACACTTGTTCGGGTCTGGTTCTGCGAGGAGCTGTGTGCTTTCAACTGGCAATTAAAACCATGCTAATGGGAGGCACGCTACGCTTCCCAGATGTGCAGAGCAGGTCCCTTTGTACAGACAGTGGGGGTACTCTCCAAATGTGGGACTAATCCCAGTGACTCATTAGAGGCACTGCACCAGATTGTCCAAGCACATAGGAGGAGCAATTCATTTAGTCAGGAACCAGAGTGAAAATTTATTTATTTATTTATTTATTTATTTGGCTGAGCACAGCCTAATTCCCATCTCTTAGTAACAACAAGGAAAATGTTTAGGTCTCAGCTTTTCTAGTGCTCATATGAAATGTATTTAAAATTCTGGAATTACCCATAAAACATCACCTTCTTTGTTCTATACTTATTTTCACATGCCCATATTGATGGCATAGTGTATTTTACTATCCATTGATGTGTTATCTTTTGGTAACGTATAAGCAAATTTTGAACTCCCTATCATTGCTGTGTGTGAGCTAACCCAGACCCAAGAGAAGTAAGTACAATTCCATGCTGCTTTATGTATTGGTGGCTTTTTTCCCAGGCTGCGCTGGATCCAGTAATTAAGAAATAAGTACTCAAAAAAGGAAAGCACTGTGCAATTACTTAGTTAAGTAATTTGGAAATAGCTCCATGCTGGCTTGCACTTACTCTGGAGTAACATTTGAAAAGCACACACACCAAAAGAAATTAAGCATTTTTTACGTTCATGGAACATAACTTATCATAGAATCATAGCATAAGCTGAGTTGGAAGGGCCCACAAGGATCATGGAGTTCAACTCCCAGCCCTGCACAGCATGTTAAGAGTCACAGCATGTGCCTGAGGGTGTTGTCCAAATGCTTGAACTCTGTCAGGCTGCCTGGTGCTGTGACCACTTCTCTGGGAAGCCCATTCTGGGGCCCAACCATCCTCTAGGTGAACAATCTTTTCCTGATATCCAACATAAACCTCCCCTCTGAGCTTCAGGCCATTCCCTCAGGTCTTGTCACTGACCACAAGAGTGAAGAGACTGGTACTTACTCCTCAGCTTCTTCTCATGAGGATGTTGAAGACTGCAATGAGGTCTCTGCTCAGCCTCCTCCTCTTGTTTAGATCTTGTATGTCTCCAAAACAAAAGCTGGAATACTGTTTTTGTTTCATCATCATGCCTTATATAGAATCATAGAATCATTAAGGTCTAAGATTGAGTCCGTCAATCAACCCAACACTGCCGTGTTCACACTAAACCATATCAGCAAGTGCTGCTTCCACACATGCTTTTTTGAATGCTTCCAGGTATGGTGACTCCACCACTTCCATGGGCATCCTGTTCCAATTTCCAAAAAGACATTTTTCCTAATATCTAATTTAAACTCCCCTGGCACAACTTGAGACCATTTCCTCTCAATCTGTCATTTGTTATCTGTGAGAAGAGACTGACCCCCATCTGGCTACACCCTCCTCTTAGGCAGTTGTAGAAAGGGATAAGATCTCCCCCCAGCCTCCTTTTCTCCAGGCTAAACACTCCCAGCCCTCTCAGCTGCTCCTCACAGAATTTGTGCTCCAGAATCTTCCCCAGATCCATTGCCCTTCTCTGGACTTGCTCCAGCCCCTCAATGTCTTTCTTGCACCCAGAACTGGATACAGCACTTGAAGTGTAGCCTCACCTGTGCTGAGTACAGGGGGGACAGTCATTGCCCTGGTCCTGCTGGTCACACTATTGCTGATACAGGCCAGGATGCCATTAGCCTTCTGGGCTACCAGGGCACACACTGGCTCATGTTCAGCCACTGTCAACTAGTACCCCCAGTTCCTTTTCAGCTGAGCAATTTTCAGGCACTCCAATCCTGTATGGTCTAGCTCTCCATGAAAAAAATGAAGCTTCATCATGCTCTTATTACCAGTGAAGAAACCTAGGATCTATATAGGGAAGCACCTAACTGTTGAAAATAAATTAAAATCAGTATTTAAATGGTTTATTGCTGGATCATGCTTTTTGCCCAAGAGCCATAAGATAAGGGAAAAAAAAAGCAGAGCAATACGTGGCAGGTACAGTGACTTGGTTGTGGTGCAAACTTTTGCAAGAGTAATAGATAAAGAGATAGTAGTCCACAAGAAAGAGATTGCAGATGATTTTTTTTCCTGCTTGATAAATAGAAGCTTGTCCAAAAAAATCAAATAAGTAGTAAATACAATGCTTAGAATAGGGTGGAAATTTTTCTCCTATGCACTAAATATCATCATGCTTTACTTTTTGCATGAAAGCTAGTTTGAGTTTAATGTAGGTAAATAGCTATGCGCAGAAATTATGTTGGCCATGCAGTACCACAATGCAACCCCTCAGCAGATTCTTGCATTGATTTTTAATGCATAGATCTTATGGAATAACATATAGATCATTCTCATCCTATACTAATATGTCCCACCTTTATCCTCCAAGAAATTTAAAGCATGATTGAACACTTTTCCGTGAAACCATTTGTCATTCTATTCTGAAGCATCTCATCCTGTTTCTAGTTAGGATTAACAGTAATATTGAACAGAGTTACTGAAATTTCATCAGACAAGGTAGCCTGGAAATATTTCCTTACTGTTCTTAAGAAAATTCCGCCTTAAGTTTGCAAGTCCAAGAAATATTGGGGGTTCACCTTTGTTAAGAATTATTGAAGGCTTTTAGGGTTTTACTTTTAGAAGAAAAGATTCAAATTACTGGAAAAGCTTTTCCCCTAGTTTTGGCAAGTGTTGCCAAAAAAAAAAAAAAATTCACTGAATTTTGAGTTTTAGGTGAATCATCTTCTACTATTCTTGTGCCAATTCCAGAAGGAGTTTCAGAAGGAGTCTTGGTTCTGGTTCTAGTGCTGTAAATATATACATATATATATATATATGTTAAATATACACAGACTCCCTGCTGCCATCACACATCATGTGGTTTATCCAAATCTAAAACTGACAAGCAGTAGTACGCACCTTCATATTACATTCCATCTGATGGGCGCCAGTGAACTGGACACTGTTGTGTCTGTGTCTGCTGTGGCTTTAGCCCCCACAGATAGAAGTAAACAATACCCAAGGCAAAGTCTGCAGAGTCTGAGCTTCCACCCAGCCTTCTTTAATCTTCAGCCAGTTGGACAGCTTGGGAGCACTTCAAGAATCCATACTGTACGTGAAAGGGAATCCCATCTCCTCGGGTTGTTTTTTCTCTCTTTTCCCAGCCATCCTGCTCTAGTCTTTGGGACATCAACCCCTTTTGCTTTTGGTGTTTGTGTATCTCTAGGTTTCATCAATCATTGGCACTTACATGTTTCCACACTGGAAGAATATGTGGTGAGAATTCAACATTCAGTACAAATGCATTTCAAGTAATTTGTGAATACTATGGAAGGCTAAGTTTTATCCCCCTCTGATTATTACAGGGCTGCATAGCAAGCTGTCATTCCATCTTTATTTCCAGCTCAGTTGCATCCCACTTGTTGAACATGGGATCTGCTCATATACTCAAAGTTTGCCAGAGGCGAAACCTCTTCCAGCACAGGGGCTCTTTTGTCCTGTATGTTCAAGTTCTTGCAATGTCCTGCCCTGAGCAATGACCAGAACTCAGCATCAATACTCATTGCAGTCAAACATTTTTAGCTTTTTATTTTTTTAAGATTTCATAAAAAAAAAATCCTATCTAACTGATGTTATGGACAGCACATATGTGAGTAAAATGTCTTCTCAGACCATAACATAGGTTAATATTTAAGCTTGCCAAAGTGTGTGAGTGTATCTTTGATCTGTGGGTGGCATTCTGTATCCAAATGTGCAGTACAAATATTATTTATCCTTTCAGTCAAGTCATTTATGACTATCTGACTTTAAAGAAAAGCCAACAAGATTCCAGTTTAAAAACATAATATTCATAACTTCCCACTCCCCCCCTCCAATCTTATTTCACATTGCCAGACTCTCATTCAAATAGATTGTTTTGCAAGTTCTAAACACCTAACAGTTAATTTGTAATACAAAACAGTATATACAAGGAACTCTGGCCAGGCAACTGAAAAATTTGAATTCTTGACAAAGTTGAAGAGAAAAAATTTGCAAATGCCTTGTTCTATTAACCCTTTATACATGGTTGTTTTAACAATGTAGGCTAATGGTTCATTTAGGTTCCTCTAAAAGGCAATGTAAGCATAAAGTTTGGTGTCCCCAAATTATTTTGCATGTCACATCATGTTTAAAGTATTAAAGAGGCTATTTTAAGTCGTGAAGTGACTGACAGTCATCTACCTCCTGTAAAACAAACTTGCATTTTGTAGGGAAGGGGCTGGCGAGCAGCCAGAGCAGTTGGGGAGCCAGGGTGGAGCAGCTGGGTCAGGGCAAGGCTGGGAGGTTGGAGGGAAGGTACTGGAGGAAACCCTGTCTGCTGGTGACTCAGCCTTGTCATTCACCTCCCAGAGAACCAGTGCCAGAGCGGCATTAAGGCACCCAGTGCAGGGTTAAGGACTCATGCTCACGCCGTGGAAAACTGGATCCTCATCAGTAACCAGTCATGCATACCCTTTGGTTTTTTTCAGGAAAATAAGTGGCCTGGCTGTGCTAGATTTCATGTGTTTACATTTGTCCATCTAAAATTAGCCTGGCCAAAACCACTTCTTTGGGCTGTGAAACAACATTCAGGCATAGAGGTGTTTAAGGAGACATTGGAATGACGCATTTTGCTTGACCTCTTCGTCTAGACCTTCCCAGAGACCTAACAGACCTGAGCTCAGCTCTGCAGGGGCACAGCCACACTTGCTTTTGCAAACCAATTTTTTACCATTACCATGGTAGTAGTAATGTACTTACAAATATATGTAGATTAGATATAGATAGAGATGAGATAGATAGATAGATAGATAGATACACAGATACAGAGACATATAAAATTGATAGAGGTAGAAGTAGATGGATGCACTGGTACAGTAGCATGGCCACAACTCAGAGCTGGGTAGCCAGGATCATTGCCCCTGGCTCTGTAGCAGGTACGCTGATGTGTCCTGTGTCTGCTTAATACCAGAGCTGTTACAGCAATGAGAATCAGACCTTCAGGTTTATTAAAAACATTTAAAAAACTGTACAAATAAAATCTAAAAGTCTGCAGCCAATTAATAAAGCTGTGACTCTGCAGGGGCTGTTATTACTGCACCATACACAAGAGACATTTCACACGAATATAAGGAACAAAATCTGAATTCTTCTGCTCCAAAAGTGAAGGGACTAAGTAGGAACTTTCAGGAACCTCTGACAATATGGGCCTTATAGCAGCCTCTCGAGCTTTCCTGGCTGTGTCCGGCAGAGTGGAGCTGGTGCACAATATATCCCTTCCTGCAATGCTATGATTTACTCTTTGGACATTTCTTTTTATTGAGTTGTAAAAGTTTTCAAATTTAATTATTTTTAGCATAAATTTCTCAACAAAAGCACGTCAGGTACCTAAGAATGTCTGAAAGAGTTGTGTTAATGTGATATCTCTTTGGTAGAATTAGACTTTGGCCAAGCATTGGTAGCCTTCAGGGAAATCCATCATCCTCAGCCCAGAGCGATTTCCAGTGGGAATAGGTGTACTTTTGAAAGTTTTCCAAGTGAGGAATTTCCATCACTACACAGAGTTTTCACAGTTTGGGACCTTTTTGTTTTTTTTTAAAGAAAAGAAACTGATGCGGGGTTAAAACTTTCTTGGGACAATGCATAGTAGTTTACCATACATAACCCTATTTGTTCGTCTCCTTGGTCAAGTCAGTAAACCTCAGACAGCAGATAAACAGTGGTTAAGAAAGATTTTATGGATATAAATTAAAGTTGTCATTGTATCTTAACAATGAAATTGGCTAATTGAAGCCAAATACAGTTGTTAACGGGTATCTAATTTTAACTGATTTGTGTATGTATGATTTACTGCTTCACACAATTATCTTTTGTTACTTAAGGCATGCTGCTTTATCTGATTATCTGGCAGCAGTAATCATTTATTTCCTGAGGTATTGGAGCATGGCACGGGCTGTTCTTGTATTGAATTAAGGTGTAAAATTCACCCCCCCAATCAATCCTGCCTTGAAAGTGCAGCCATGAGAGTTGATGCCTGTGATGGGAACTCACCACACACAAGTGTTCTACCCACTCTGTTACTGCCCTGTTGTGGCAATCAGGATCCACTTCAAGAGGCTTTTTCCTCTTCTTACAGGAGCTAAATCCCTGTTATCTCAGTGACTGACTAATTCTTACCTACATCTAAACCTGGAAGGAATCCAGCTGACAGACCCCAGTTCTGACTGGTGACAAGGAGGGGTCCACCACACCTACATGCTATGTCTGTATTTTATTCAGGCTCTGAAATACCTTTTTCTTCCCATGCTGCCCAAGCCTGAACCAGCTGACACACAGTCCCTGACTCAGAAGCACGGCAATCTGAATAGACTTGTCAGAAGAAAACCAAGACAGGAAACAGATTGGAAGTACTTGCCCAGCAGACAAGCTACAGCTCATATCCGTGCTCCTTGACAAGTGAAGGAACAGGATTTTTGGATTGCTATTCTTTGGATACAGGATGGTACAACACTCCTGAAAGACTCCCAGACAGCAAGAAACTCAGCAGGCGATGTTGTTCTGTACCACAGAAGGAGGTGGCTGCCAGGAGTGGCACCATGATGTAGCCTGCCCAAGAAGACAGGGTTATTCTGAACCTGTGTGTCTCTGTGTGTTTCCCTCAAATTCTACTGCTTCTGCACACAAGGAGGGGCATGGACAGGGATGGGGGACAGCAGGGGCTGCTGCAATAGGACAGGGAGGGTGACTTGGCGCTCCTACCTCCAGTAGTTGGTGCTACTGACTCCTCTTTCCCCTTTTTCTTTTTCTCTGTACCCACAATCCTTCCACTTCTCCTTCATTCAAAGGGTCTTCAGTCATCAGGACCATATAACACCTTTTCTCCTTTGCCTTGTGGGCTGGGTAGCGGCCCAGGCAGAAGGAAACACACAGGAAGGGACAGTATGGCAGGGATGGTGGTAGGCCACAAGATAAGGAAGGGCACATGCACAGCAGAAGGCTGAAAGGCCTGAAAAGCCTGTGCTCCAGGTTCATGGAGAAAAAAGAGGAAAGCTGAGAAAAAGAGAGCTCCCTCACAACCCCATTCCTATGTGCTTCTCTGAACAACAGGCCTCTCCTCAGTGTTCTTACTCCCTTCCATCTCCCCCTGGGCTACAACAGAAACCTGAATGTCTTCATGCACTGAGAAGCCTCCAGTATTCCCTACTGATCTCATAATTTGTATTTTATAGGCATACATTTATAAAAAATATTATGAAAAGGACTTCATAATTTCCATCCTGCTCCTTCACACTCTAAGCTAATTTCATTGCTATGACTTGTGGCCATGAGATTTACATTTTATCCATAGTCCCAGGGTAGAAGTTACCCAGAAGTCTTGTACTAACTCTAAAACTAACTCTAAAATAGGAACTGGGTGTTATCCTTGAAATGGCCTGTAGGTCCTCTAGTTACCCTTGTCTCTGTTGATAATTAAGAAGTTTCCAGAACAATTCCAGGGAACCAGTTTAGTGAAGTATTGCATATTGCCTCTGTTGAGGGTAGAGCTGTTCCATCTTTTATGGTGTCATTGTGCAGAGGATAAGTAACACAATATGCTTACAGAAATTACCACTGATGCCTTCCTGGACTTGTTAAAAACATAGACTTGCAAAGACATTTGGTTTCAGCATTATTTCAGAAAATTCGCTACAGTTTTGTATGAAACGTCTCTGAAACACATGCAACCTCAATTTTCTTCACCCGGAGTCAGCAAGAAATGCAATCCCCTGTCCCACCTGGAAGTGATCTCTTTCTGGTCCAACAATTGTAGTATGTCCAGCTAAGCTGGTAATTATGATTGTTGGTGTTGTCACGATTTCTTAAGATCTTATTTTAATAGAAGGCAATCACAAAACAATATTAAACATGCCATTGTTAATTAAGCTTATTCTTTAGACAATTGTGCTGTCACTGAACTGATGTGTTAGAAAAAAATTGAGGACCTTTGACAAGCACAGTGTCATACTTAAACATATGTGGGCACTCAATACTGAAAGAAATAATGCCAGATGTGTGCTTGCACAATAGTGTGATTCATGATTACTGAAATCTGTGTGATGGAAAAAATTTAGTGCTTTTTAAACCATTTTGCTATTATTTTCCATTGAAACACTGCCCTTCTTTCATGACTTTTACAGAGAGGACCTTTCTATTTCCCCTTTAGTAATTCTTTCTTTTCTTTCAGGTAGAAAGCATCATGTCATGGATGCCACCTCTCCAGCTGGAAGATGTTCTTCAGACATAATGGGATCCTGGCATTCCACTTAAATGTCAACCACCAGGCTGTACAATTTAAGAGTCAATAATTTCATTGACTTTAATCAATAAGAGTATTTAGGTATTTAGTCGGCTCACAATTTTATAGTCAAATGTCACAAGCTATTCACTCACATGACTCAGGATCTGTGCTCATAACAATTTGTGTGTCCTCATGAGACTTTGCTCTCAAAATAATTGCTTCCATAAAGTTATTTGTAACATTAGATTGTATTTCTGCAGAAATGTGAAATCATGTACTTTTAAATGATTTCTATTCTAGTAAAATACAAGAAGAATTTTCTCCTAAGAAAATGCCCTTCACAAAGAATTACTGCTAAAAGACCTTTACATTCAGATTACAAAAATAAGACCCAAACCACTCAAACACATGATTGCTCCTGTTTGAAGGACCTGTTCAGGATACAGTGGGATTTCTGTGATTGCTGCTTGCAAAGGGCATTGCAAGGATGCTCATTTCCAGAGCTAGGCTGCTACACAGCCAAATCCTCATGCAGGGAGCAATGGACAATGTCCCTGCCTTAAGCTGCAGCACAGACCTTGCAGACCTTGTCAACACCATCCTATCTTCTGCTCAGCTGCTGTCCCCTCCTCTGCCTGCTGCCCTGCTTACTCTGTGTTTGTGAGAGGCCCATGATGTTGGCCCAAGATAAGCAAGAGGAAACATCTGGGAGAGGGCAGACACAGCACAAGAACTCTTGAGAGCAACATGCCATCCTAATGGGAAACACTGATGAGAACATTCATGCCTTCTCTAGGATCTTGGGCATTTCCAGGATTTCTGTCAGGGGCTTGCATTCAAGTGCCATACTTCATTCCATGAGGGTCTCAAGAGCACCTCAGAGATTAAGGATATTTCTCTGGCACATTTTCCACACAGAAACAGATGGTGTTCTCAGGCACTTGCCTGCCCTTGTCCGTACGGACAACAATAGGATACGTGTTTTTTCTGTGCACAGTAGTTTTCCCTCTCTTGCTAGCTTGCCCTATTTCCTGCCAGGTGTCCTGCTTTCCACTGGTCTAGGCTTGTTTTACTTTATGGCTGAGCCTATTTAAATGACTATCTCCATGGAGATACTCAAAACCTGAGTGGACATGTGCCTGGGCCACCTGTTCCAGCTGACCCTGCTGGAGCTGGGGATGAGTTAGATGACTCCAAGGTTTCTTCCAGCCCCAGCAATTCCGCGTCTCTGTGAAACAGAAGCCAATACAAATTTTCCTACCATACATAAATGAGATTTATATTTCCCACACTTTGGAGAATACTTATAACTGATTTAGAGGAAAATAGAAAACAGCATTTAGCACTTGCCTGAAGATTTGCAATCTCCCACAAGCACTTAATGACACAGATGATGATGACGTATCAAATCATATACGTTGAAGTGTATTGAGTTTTTTTTGGCGTACAGCTCTGCTTCTTCATTTTCCCCCTCATTCCTGCTCTATGACTGTGCAAAACAGAAACTGTCTCACCAACATGCTTAACACCACAGAATGGCATAAGCAGCATTTCTTGCAGTTGCTAGACAGCTTCCTCATCTTTTCATCTTGGCATAAAAATAAGTGATCTGATTCAAAAACAACACAGTTCTTACATAAAACAATCTTTCCCTGAGCTGATGAGATGAGATCCAATACCTGATAAATATTGACACTGTAAGGCAAGCCTAACTGTGTTATCAAGGAAAAAATATATTTTTGGGTGAGGTTTGATGCACACACCCAGTTAAAGAGCCATCATAAAGTAAGCCTAGTAAAGCTTACTCTCAGGCACTCTCTGCTTTGAGTAGGTATATAATCTCTTTTACAGGGACATCTCAGTTAAGTGTTTTGCAACCTATTTGGTAAAGGTAAAGGATAGATTGTGCCGAGCTCAAAATCTCCTGTCCCAAATTACCACCTGAAAAGAAAGAAAATCTTAGAATTCTGCATGAGCTGCTACAATGAACAACAGTAAGGAAGCTGCACAGATCTGAGCACAGTTGGTGTTTTCCAGGAGACATGCTTTTTCCTGCTCAGAATGGGTTTATTGTACTGCGTAACCTATCCAGTCACCTGCATTTCTCACCTCTGCACCACTGCCATGAACACCTGAGTATTACTACTTACTTTGGCTTTTAGAAAAGGGGAACCTGGGGTTGTTCATCATTCTGCCTGGCATTCAAGCTGTATGTAATGCATCCCGTGGAATGTTTTGCTTAAATGCACACAACTATCTGGAGACTTGAAGCCTAGGGCCCTATTGTCCAATCATATGTAGGATGGAATTAAATACCGCTTTGTTTAGCTATTAATTTCTATTAGTTTCTTCTCAGCTGCTGCAAGAACATCTGTTACAGTGTGCAAACCACTCCAGAACACAGATTTAGCCTTCCACCCCATCTTCCCAACTCACCTTTTCACCTACTTCTGGAAAAAAATGAGGCATTAACACTTTCCCTTACAGGAGTGAAAAAAGAAATGCCATATGTGCTTTCCAAACATAGTAAAAGACAGTGCTGCAGAGAATACACTGTCCAAGAAAGAAACAGAACTATGAGAGAAAAGGGTGTAACAGAGGTGTAAGAGAAAACACATGCCTTATTAGTTAGGATATTAATTGGGGTTAATTAAAGCAATGTCATTAAGCTCCTTTCCTGTTACGAACAAACTTAAAGGCTCTGGTTAGCTGTGTTGTAGAAAAGAGATTGAAAAGGTGGTCTTGCAAAAATTTGCTCAGCTCTACCATCCCCAAAAGAGCAGAGGTCAGGTACAAGAAATCAGTGCGCAAAACAAAAGAACTAGGCAATTTCAATTAAGACATTTGCTTAAAAAAAAAACAAAGAAAAAACCAAACCAAGACAAAACCAACAAAGAAAATATATTTAAAGCAGAATTTTGAGGAATAGTGCCCAATTATATTTAGCAATTAGATGCTAGAAATTTTATGGTCATTGCAAATGACAGTTTCTGCCACAAAATGTAACCATTAGAGTAATAAGCAAACAAAAAGAACAGTTACACCGCAGGTGTAGGCCTTGCTCAGGAAAATACAGCATGTCTGACCACACTGGGAAGTAGCACACCTGCTGTTTAGGACCTGCCTACCAATAGATGATGGAGAATCCAAATCATTCCATCAATGCACAATTCAATAAGGATGAACTCTCTTGCCTTTTGACCGACTGCCCTTTCTGCATTTACTCTGATGACTCACAAGTTCTAGTTCTCTTCCTTGATTTCTGTAAATATACCTCAACTTTCAGACAAGTTTTTACTACCTGTACAGAAAGCTATTGTCCTAAGTAAGTACTGGAAAGCTGTCTCAGATAATAAAATTTCTAATGTATTTCCAGTGTGCAGAATTAATCTTTTGTCACTCATTGTTAGCACTGTATTATATTAAATGTCTAAAAAAGTGCTAAGCCTTACTCACAATGTGCTTTTAGGACGGTCTCTAATGTGTCCTTGTTTTTAGACATATGCAGATACAGAGCGTTTCAAGAAATGTTAATGTGCGTACATATCTCTAAATATTCTCTGCAACTGAACAAGATGCCTTCCATAAAGTTCACTTCAAAATAAAATTTTCTTTGAGTGTAAGTGATTTTCCTATTCTGTTTTTCCATTAGTCAACACAAAATTCCCTGGAAAGTTAAGACAGTGATATCTATGAGATCAGTGTCCAACTTTTATGTTGACAATATTTACTCTGTCAACTTGAAGACTTAATGTAATTTCTTGAAAATCATTTAAGAAAAATGTGATAAAACATGGGAATGTCTGACAGTAGAAATGTGAGATTTGTTCAAATACAAATCAAAATGTATCAGAAAACAGCCACTGAAACATTTTTCCAATTTTCTGTAAAAGGAGAACTCTATCAAGACCTACAGCAGGAATATAGATGCATGCTCGGGGGACATTTCTGGCTTTCAGATGCCTGCTTTTTTGCTGCCAAAGACCAAAGCCAAACATATTGCTAAGGCTTTAAGACACATTTTCATCAGTAAAATATCTTATAAAATAGATCCCAAAAACATTGAATGACTGCCAAAATGTCAATTTATTTTTTTTATGTCCTCATTGAACAATGAAATATTTATGTTAATAAAGGCATGATATAATAAATTAATATTATGGAAACCACCATTCAGAGTTTTTAATTAGCAGTAGGCACTGAAATTAAAAATGAGGACACTCTATGTTCTTCCTTCTTTAAGTTCTCTTTTCAGATGACAGTGCTCTGCACAATAATTTTGCAGAGATACATTGCTCCAGGAATGTCTGACACTCATTCTGATTTTGTTTTTTTCTAAAATTATTTATGAGTGATCTGTGTTATCCTGGTGCATGGTCAGAGCCCAGTCTGGTGCTGTTAACACTACATTTGCAACTCATGTCAGTTTAGGAAAGATGTCATCTCTATGTAGAATTTTCACTTTCAGACCTTAAAAGTATCTGTAGCTGCACTAACTTCAGCAGTTCCTTCACACCCAAAAGTGAGGTTGGTCCATAGAAATGGTTTAACATATAAATACTGGTGTTGTTCAACTTCCTTGTATGCAAAAGCTGCAAGTTATCACTCCAACATTAACAAGTGCTTCTTTCCAGCATCAGTAGGTGGAACAGTGTAAGTCCAACACATGGAGAAGCTTTTATTCTGTAGTCCAGAGACCTGAATGGTGTTGTGTTACCACTCCTGAGCTGGCAATTAGAGTAGAGGCAATGGCTGGCACTGAAGCTTGCTTTGAGAGCAAGCAGTGCTCCAGATTACTGTTTCCTATTTTGGACTTAAATTTGATCCACTTGCAGCTGATGTTGGATGTGACAGATAATATCCTGGATATCTAATTTATATTTGATTATTTAAGGTGAGATTTTCCAAATGGTCTCAGTGCTGGAATAACCCCTCTCCCACTGAAGTCACTGCCAAAACTAGAGGAGGCTGAAAAAACTCCCGTCCTTATTAGCCATTGAAATATCTGGTGAAGGAACAGGAAGCCAGACATAATTTTTATGCTGGCTCCCTGGAAAACGTACCGACTTTCAGAATTTTCTTTATGAGCTTGAACTCCTCACCTGGCTCCCTGTTGAAATCAGCGCACAATAGGAGGTGCAAAATACATATTTTCAAATAAAAGCTCCTGGGATGGTTGCTCTTACCCTCTTCCTCCTCTAGATACAGAGCATCTGGAATGGTGTCAGGCATCCCATAAATAAGGACAGCTGCTACTACTAAAAGAAATAGAGTCTGATGAAAGTTGACGGGCAAGTAGAAGGGATTATGACAGAAAAAAACAGCAGGGAAAAAGTGGAGGATCTTGCAGTAATTTCCTAAGCACACCTCTCTACTGATATCTTTTTCTTAAAAGGGAAGTTTACTTTAATTTAGTCTAGCCTCTATTTCACACATTTTTCTCTCATGTGATGTCAGAAGCAATACTTTTTTGGATCTTTAAATGCTGTGATTTCAGTCAAGCTATTAAAAAAATAGGGGCCTCCTTGTAAAGGGACGAAGAGCAATGTGTGTTATAAAGACAAGAAGAGCCAGATGTCACTTGTTAAACATATGGGTTGAGAAGAGTGAAAGGCAGATCTGAAAGCTTAGAGAAGCATCAGGGTATTCACTCCTCCAGCATGACACACTCTGTCCTGTAAATAATTGCTAAGTGTCCTCACACAGCTCATGGATTCCACAGGGGTGAGAGCATAAGAGAGCCTTGCAGACACACTTTTGAGGTAACTCTAATTTGAACTAGGAAGCTATCCAGTTTTGATGTCAGGAATTTTTAGTAATACCCACAGCACTTGGGTAAGTGTTTCTCATGATGAGTTGGCTTCACCAAGAAAAACAAGTGCCCTGTATTGAGTCAAATAAGGCCAGCATAGAGGACTGGTATCAGAATTTCTTCTTCTTTCTTTGCCAAACTTAAAAACCTTAATACAAGCAGGGCCGTAGGGCACAGGATGTCTCCTGTCACTTTCCAGTTGTGAGGGGTAGCTGAAATCAGTGCTGGGCATTGGACTCATCTCCTTAGAGACATCTGTTAAAGGGGTTTATTTCTTACAACATCAGAGCATATTCAACAGCAGATGGACGAGGTGCTCTGCACCTTCCTTGCCCCACTGCTCTACAGCAGAGAGCTGTGCCACTGCTTGGCTGTCATCAGAGAGGAGTTCTGCTTGCTGAGCTTGCTGGCCCTTCCTCGACTCCACACAGGGCTTGGGAAGCAGCAATGATGCATCTGCCAGTTCTCTGGAAACACAGAGTCTTCCTGGCAGGGATGTGCCCTACAGGCCATTTCCAGGCAGATCACATTCACATTGTGCACTGTGAATGATGCAAGCTGGACCTGGCCAGAGGATCTTTTCCAGTGCCTTTCAGAAGCACAACTTCAGAAGTCACACTACTGCAGTCAAAACTGTCCCACTCCTTAGAGGGTACAGCCACAGTGATTTACACCAAGCTGAGAGGCTGGTCCATGGAGTTAAGGTATTTAACTAGCACATATAAGCAGTCTTAGAGGTGGACTCTCATGCTCATCCATTTGCAAGGTTCAAGCCTGCTTGTGACCTAAGTTCTGCTCCCTGCAATGCTATATATATATCAGATACTCAGGTGTGATAATGATGGCAACAGATGTGGAAATATGTAGATAGATCTGGAACCTGGTCAGAGGGCTGTGTCTCATTGTGCCATGCTGGAAAGAAACAGAAAATATCTTTCTTGCTTAAAAGAAACCACAACTTGTTCTAAATTTATTGTTCATATTTTCATTCTCTATGCAAGCCTTAAAAATGAACAAATTCTTTAAGAACACAAAGCTCTCAGTGTCTGCTGAAATGGCAAAGTTAGCAGCAGCCAAGGTAAAATTTCAAGATTTCCACTTTGAAGTGGAACTTGGAGTTAATAGGCTGGGCATGCCCTGATACATAGCACACAGCAACATACCTTGCTTGAATCATAGAAGCTAGAGATGGAAAAGACCTATTAGGTCATCTTTTCCATCTCCCTGCCAATGTAGGATTATTCTCTGCCAATTCAGGATTATTCTCGAATGTTTTCTAGTCTAGCTTTAAATGACTCAGGCTGTGGGGCTTCCACCACTTCCCCTGGGAGGCTATTCCACAGACTAATAGACTTTCTGTTAGGGAAAATTTTCCTGATATGCAGCCTGAATTTTACTTTGTTCCATTGCATGCTAGTTCTCCTTAAGTGTATTACACTACCCTAGGTAATTTGTCTCCTCATGTTGGTGTTTATGACCTTCAAATACTTTGAGATGGCTTCAAAATCCACCTTAGAATGGATCTTAGGTAGCATTATACACCACGGCTGTCATATATAATATACTTGTAGCATCAATTAGATGATGATACTTAAAACATATTCATATTTTTGCCGTCATGCTGTGAGATCCTCCAGAGTGGAACACATATTGCACCGCTTAGTAAAACCAAACTTGCCTCCTGCTGTTTGGCAGCAATTGTACCCGAAGTGATTGAAAAGCACCTACAGTTTGAAAAGTGCCTGAAGCTACTTGATCCTGCCGTGCTGACTTCCACCTGTGGGATCACAATGTGTGATGGGTTAAATTAGCACAAGTACCTCCAGTATTGCCTTTTCCATACATTTTCCACATGGACATTTCAGAGTGAGAAGCTGACAGGCAGGTCGGGGGAGCTCTCCGGGGGTGGGAAAAGAGAGGGCAAGGGCAAATCACTCTGCATGAGTGGCTCCTGAAAGGGTGGAGACACTCTGGTTTGGATGAGTTTGGATTAAAAAGGTAACAGGCACAATTAAAGCTGTTGGGGCACAGTGTGGGACAGCAGCATCCTGCGGCCAAAGCACCAGGACTGGGAGACTTCCTATGGGTCAGGATCTTGCAGCCAGGGCTGTCCCACCACTTCCAGTTGGGAACCAGGGCAGGACAGGGCTGAAATGGTGCCATTTACCAGTAACTACTTGGAAATGCATCAAGACACCTTTTATTATACAGCTGAGTATATTTTAAAGACCTCTCTGACTGTGCAGACACTCACAGAGGGATGACCCCTGAAAATCAGAGCTCTCTTGCACCTGCTGCAGTGTGTCCTTTAGTCCTAGACACTCTCTCTGCACATCTCTGTGTGCTGGCCAAAGAGTGCATGTGTTACGTGACCTCTTCCACTGATTTTTTTCTGTTTATGATGTCACCATACAGGGAGTTGCGAAAAAATCTTCACTGAAGAAGATACAGAGATTTCTTATCCTGACCAAAATTTTCATAGTTCTTTTTTGGAGATAATCTTACCTTTTCATTGTTGCTGCTATGGGGATCACTAGCAGTCACAGGACCAAGATGCTGAGACTCCAGACACCATCCATTTATACTTTATGTATCCCCCCACTTTAAATTTTTTGCTTGATTCTGAGTCAAATATTTTGAACAGAAAAACTTATTTAGTCACAAATTAATAATAGCATTTGGATATATGTAAAAATCAACAGGATTAGGACATCAACATATTTTATAAGGAATCTTCATAATATTCACCATGCTACCACAGTCTTTCAGCTTTGTTGCACACACTCATAAACATGAAGAGTTTGAAAAATTAAAAAATTTTTAAAATGAAATTTTTACTAAAAACAGGAAGTAGAAAACCAAAGCAAAGACATTTCTTTAGACTTCAAGCAGAAAAATATCCATAAGATATTGCTGCAGGAAGAGTAAAAAAAAAGCCCCACAAAACAAATCAGAACATTTGAGAGTTGTCATAGTTCAGCCAATGAACTTGCACACATGGAACATCTGCTTTTGCTCTGTGATTGCTCCTAGTTATTCCACAGAGGTCAATAATTCACTGGCACCACTTCTTTACATTTAGTTGTATGTGTGATCAGGGTCCATAAAATACATGTACAGACCCTTAACATGCTTCCAGCACTTTTGGACCATCTATCCCAAGACCCTCTGTCTCATCAAGAACATTTGATGTATGGCATAGTGACTTTGTAAACCATATTGCCTTTCCCATAGGTTTATATTGCAGCTTGTTAAGGACCAGGCGAGCAGCAAAAAAGATTTCCCTTTAAAACCACAGTGGTCTTGAGTAAAATAATTTTCTGCTGGTTTTGGGATCCTACTCCAGCTGATTCCCTTTCTCCTGCCCCCAGCTCCTAGTAGAGGCCAATTGTTTCATGGAATTGAAGGGCAGGCAAGGAGAAGAGCCAGATCCATGTCACATCCCCCACACTTCCCTTCTCCCCAGGCTTAACTTTATTCCCGATTCCCTATCTCCTGTCCCCCAGCAGCACAGGGAGAGGTGGGAGTGGTGGGATTATGGTTGGTTCATGTCATATTTTTTGTGCTGCAACTTCCTCCTCAAGGAATAGAGTCTTTCCCCTACTCCAGTGTGGGATCGCTCCCACAGGAGATAATCTTTCACAAATTTCTTCAATGTGAGTCTTTTCCATGGGCTGCAGTTCTTCAAGGACTGCTCCAGTGTGGATTCCTTAAGGAGGGTCACAGGTCCTACCAGGAAACCTGTTCCAGCATGTGCTCCTGTCTCAATTGGTCTGCAGGGCCCTGCCAGGATCCCATGGAGTCACAGACTTCATTCTGGCATCCACCTTCTCCACTGTGGGCTCCTCCGTGGGCTGCAGGTGGATCTCTGCTCCATCATGGGCATCCATGGACTGCACTGGCACAGCTGCCTCACCATGGTCTTCATCCCTCCTGCTGTAGTTGACATTGTGTTGTTCCCTCCCTCCACCCCTTAAATACTTTATCCCAGAGGTGCTGCCACCACCACTCATTGGCTCAGCCTTGGCCAGCAGCAGGTGTGTCCTGGAGCCGGCAGGCATTGGCTCTGTTGGACATGGAGGAAGCTTCTGGCAGCTCCTCAGAGAAGTCGCTCCTGTAGTACCTCCGCTACCAAAACCTTGCCATACAAATTCAATATAATGGTATCATCTAACAGAGAATATCTTTGGAAAACATTACTAATTTACCACTGAAGCACTGACGTAGTCAGCAACTGCCTTCATTCTCCGCACACTTTTAGACATATACTTAAAAGAATATAGCAAGGAATTAATTAATTGGCTAGACACCAATGTTTCATGGGAATGCATCTGTTTTCTGAGAGTCAAATTAAAAATGAGAAGCATTCTTTTCAGGGCTTTTATTAGTATATAAATGCATTTAATTATTTTTATTCCTTAAGACAAAAAATATGTACAGCATTGTTTTGAAATACAGAACAAAGGAAATAGCATAAATTATTTCAAGATAGTACATGGGTATGGTATGGATAACAGCTACGTTTAAGTTCTTTGGAGGATATAAACCCTTCTGGTTCTTTCCATGCCTCTTTGACGAACCTTTAAAACATGCTGACATTTTATAAAGAGACTATACAGCTATGAAGACTTTGGAGGACCCCACTTTTTATTGAGACTAAATGCTTTACATAGATCAGCATATATTCTTAATGATAAATGCACATATGGCAATGCAGCCAAACCACACAAAGCTGTGGAGTTACAAGGGGAGCCATCTGGCCCTTCCTTTCCCTGTGCCATCTCCTCTGTGCAGGACTGACACAGCTCCTGCAGAGCTACATCACCTCCTCCATGAGGCAGGTGAGCGAAAGGGACTGGGAGGATGGAGCAACAGGTAGTGCTGCAGCAGCAGTGGTCACCTGGGGCAAGAAAAAAGCAGTTATTCTTGGCTCAGGAAACTTCTTTCCTAGAACAGCAGGTGGACAAGTGCCTCTGTGATGCTTCTGTCTTTAGGGATGCCCCAGAGACAGTGGAGAAATCCACTTTCCATAGCAGTGCAAGAGCCACGACTGAGCCGAGCGCTGCAGGTACAGGAGGAGAGCACAAGTCATAGATGAGAAAATGACCCATACAGCCCAGAGCCAGATACTAATACCCTTACTCATAGTCAGTAGCATTCTGTTTCATGAGCCGTCCCTTGTGGCACTTCTAATTTGGTTCTCCGAGGAAGGTTTTATTAAGCCAGAGTATCAGAAGATGATCTTAGTGTTGAAGACTTAAATTAGGCAATCACTGAAAATCTGAGGACCATTAAGGGGGAAAGGGCCAGATCTTGTGTTTCTGTTTTCTTCCCTGAAATGTGGTTTAAGGCCTTTAGGGACAGTTCATGCATTTTTACTGATGGGTGTGTGAAGCCAGCTGAACTGAGTCCCTCCCGCCAGTGCAGCAGAGCTGAAAAAGCTGAAGAAGCAAAGAAGATTTTGGAAATGCCTGTTTAGTGAAAAGAACAGATATTAATAGGCACAATTAAAAGGCAAATATCTAAAGGCAAATAAATTAAGCTCGTGTGCATCCCTAATGACAGTGATAAAGGCATTACTACTCAGTGCAAAACCAAATGGTCCTAGATTAAGTGCTGGGCACTCACATTTCGGATGATGCTAGTAATCTGAATTTCTCATTATAGAATTTATGCCAGACTAATGCTCTTGCCAAGGATGATTTAACTATTCACAGTGTCAAACTGACCTTGTAGCTAATAGAAAGAGAGCATTAATTGCAATTTCATTGTATTTCATGACAAATTAAAAACTTGGCAGTGTTTCATGTTATAAACTCAAATGATAATGAAAATCTCCTATATTGGCAGCTGTATTTAGAAGTACTAAATCCCATCTAATATTAACTAAATGGGCAGTTACTTCTTCCCTTGAAACCAAAGGTATTTCTCCGATGATAAGGTAGGACTTGCTTAAAGAAAGGATGCCATTATCTTCCTGGTGCTTTCTGCAGTTCTGCTTTCCCAGCATCCAATTACAATGTAAACATTTGCTTTTCTTATCAGTTCTGTGCTGAAGCAAACAAGGTCTTAAGAAGATTTTCAAAGTGACAGAATGATGTAAGAAGAAAAGAACAAGGAGAGCATAGTTGAAAGAGGAGGATAGGAAGATATAACTGTTACATTTTCTTTAATTTAATTACACAGTATACTAGAAAAAAAATAGTAATTCATTCAAAAGGATAATCAACTGCAATAGACATGGGTAAATATGTGCCTTAGACCCACAGGTGTTTACAAATTTTAAAACTTAAAAACATCCTTATTTACCCCCATATTAATGCATGTAAAATCTACATCTTTTATAACTGGCCTGAAAAAAATTATAACAAATTGTTTGGAGATGGTAAAAGAGAAGCCAGATATAATATCACTGAGTGTTAAATAAACACAGGGAATATGACTTCTTGTTTGCAGTTTCCCTTCTACAGGCTGCTAGACTGTGTGCTGTGATTTTTCTGAAAATCTTTGCAAAATTATATGGAAATCATTTGATATTTACAGCCTGTGATTAATGCTTTATTTGCTGATAAGGTTTGTTTGGCACCAAGTCTTCATCAGTGGATTTAGCTGACTTTGCTTACATAGAACTTAAATAACAAGGTATACCAACAATTACATTTAAGATTAATATCAAGTTGGATATGAATGCACAATCCTGTAATTAATGAAGAACATTGCATGCTCCTATTGAAGGACATGTCAATGGATTATGAATTTTATCTGATGATGATTCTGTACATTTACAATCCTACAAAAAATAGCAATTGCAACAGAAGAGAATATGATCAGAAAATCTGAGGGATAAAATTTGTGATGCTTGAAAAGCAAGAGAGGTTTTTGGTGACATTTTATGCGGGTAACTCCACTGAAAATGGCAAAAGTATTTCAGAATGGTAAGAAAACTGTAGATGTTGTTAAAACAAAACTCTCTCATGTCTCCACTATGTTCTGAATTCTGCTTTACAGGAATCACAGCAGAAAGAACAGTGACAATAACTCTATTATCTCTACAATGCACAGAATATGAAAGTGCTTTGCAAGTAAATCATGACTGAGCCATAACTGAATGCACTGCGCATGTCCTTGACATAGTCTGCCCTGATTCTGCGCCAGTCAAGATGACACAAGTTTTTTCTGCAGGGTTGCCTACCCTTTGCAGAGAAGAAAGAGTTGTGTGAGTACAATGCAGTGTTTGAACTCCAGCTACTTGCTGCTGTCCAGAGAAATATCCTGCTTTCTGTCAGAGGTTCCTACACCCAGGACAGAGTACTAAGAGAACAGAAGAAAACCACTATAAATCTGTGCTGTGGGCACACATTACTAATGGATACACATCTTGGCCTTTGCCAGCCCCTGCTCCAGGCAGCAGCCTCTGCAGTCTGTGGGGTAGCACTGGTCCTGCTCCTGCCTGTAGGGAAAGGAGCCACACTGCAAGGAATGCATGGATTTGATGAGACGTTTTCCCACCATGCACCATTTTTGATTAATTGTTGCTTTCTCCTCTACTCTGAATGTCACTTTAGTATGCCAAGAATGCCAAAGTTTTGGTGGTCAAATACAGCCAAGTATTTCTTAGAAAAAGTGTGACTGAAGAGAAGGACAAAGTGTAACATATGGTATGTGAAACAGAGCATGAGAGGTGAAGGACTGGAAGATCCCAGAGTGAGGAAGTAGCCCTTACTGGATGATCAATACTTCCTTATTCTGAGTTCAGTTTCATCTAAAATAACCTCAGACTATGTCAAAGTGTAGATATGACTTTTGTCAGTAGATTTTTCTTGTTCTCCCTGCAGAGCACCTCATTTCATCGCTGTTTCCATCAGCATGTCTGTAGAAGTGACTGTGCTCAGAACAGCACCTTCATCCTTTGCTGGTGCCAGATTCTGCACCTGTAGAATTTCTATTATTTCCCTTCTAAACACACCAAATAAGGTGTTACAGACTTGGCAAAGATAATATCTGATGAAGGAGAACCTGTAGTAAGGGAATTGTATTCCACTCTAAGCTGAAGGAATCGTAGTGCAGTACATGGGTAGCTCAGTAAGAGGCACAACTCAGGCAAAAACCTGCTTCCAGAAGCTTTGTTCCCATCCTTTGCTGCTCCTCAGAAGCATTTTCTGCAGTAGGATGCTCATTTCTCTCCTCTTGTTTGCTCAGTCAGACTCAGCCATACTCTGTGGAAGTGTTTCAGTCTGCCTCATCCCTGGATTCACCTCTCTTTGCTGACTTGTACCTCTGGTACCATTATTTCTTTGGCAACACATCCTGAAACCAGAAAATGTCAGGGATCAAGTGGTGAATTATAGTAATATATCTGCCAATATTGCTACAAGGCAAATAGAGGCAGAGTAGAAATGTTAATTCCCACTTTTGTGAGTTCATCTGAGCTTAGGCTGACTGTTCTTCAATTACCCATTCACAAATGTCTCCATGTGACACTGCTATCTATTCGTTTTTTTCTTTCTTGCCTGTTTGTTTTAATGGTGGAGGTAAAGAGGAGGCTGATTTATTTGAAGCAAATAAAATTTTATAGGAAAAGAGGTGGACAATTGGTGCAAGAGACTTCCTGAGATAGTACTCTTCAACCAATCCTAGCCATGTTTGCTCACTTTGTTTCATTCATAGTCTCCACTTTTCAGTAAGAGTGTGAAATATGTTCCCTTGTTGCTTTTCCTGCAAGAAAGACAGGGATGTACAGTAGTGTGGCAAGGGAAGGTCACCAAGATGACAAGAGGTCTGGAACACCTCATGTATGAGAAGAGGCTGGGAACAGCATTCATTCAGTCTTATCAGGAAAAACGTGACGGAATATCTTTTTTTTTTTGCTTTAGCCAAGGAATGGAAGGGTACAGACAAGGTAAACATCAGCTCAGAGGAACACACTGACAACTTGGTCACAAGCTGCAACAAAAGGAATTCTGACCAGATAGCTGTAGATGTCATCTCTAGTTACAGTGATTCTCTGTGCAATTAATGGATAAATAGGTATGACTAGATATTAAAATTATTTAATGTTGTGATAGTTAAACATTGTTGAAAGCCAGTTTGGCCACAATGAACTTGTGTGAGTTACACTTACACAATTATTTTCGTTTTTTTTTTATTGACACCACTGTAGATGCGGTCTATGAATCCAGTGGAGAGTAAGAAAAATAACAACTGTTTTTTATTAAGAGCAAGAGATTAAATCAATTCATTGGACCTGAAACTGTATGAGTAGGTGAGGCAACATTCCAGTTCATCTTAGTTCCAAAATACGCCTTCTCACACTGAAGCTCCACAGCAGGATATGAAATCACAAACATCACATCATCAGAACAAATGCTCATTGCAAGATTGTGAAGGCAGGACACCATAAATCAACAGCTCCTGAGAGCTGCTGGATTTGGACTTTTCTAAAGACAAATGAAATCTTTTATGGCCTGTCATTTTAAAATGAACGCAAAATAAAGAAAATAAAAATATGTCTGTGCAGGGACTGTAATTTAATAAGCAGAGTTGGCTAAAAAGCAAAAAAGTCTCCCCACAAATGCTCCTGCAAATGGGCCATGATTCAATAAAATACTTAAACATAAGCTTAGCTTTAAGTCTAATTCCACACTGGTTTTACAAAGAATTTAAACACTTTGTTAAACTTATCTAAGAATGTACCTGTTTTGCTGTTCTGGACATATTAGTTTGCATTTTTAATTAATCCATTTCAGACTCAGTCACATCTCTCCATGTTTGCTTGCAATGCACATGCACACAAGTGAATGTCTAACCTTTTGAGCTGACCAAAAAAGGCTTCCAAAGGTATACAGGTGGATCTTGGCATCAGCTGGCTTTTTAATATGTTAATAACTCTGGATATTCTTATGCAGCACACTGTGTGAATTAAAAGATGCAATGTAAAATTGATTAATATAGATAACAAAATGCATTTAGACAAAAAAAGTGTTGGAAAAACCTGGTGTGGGCTGTTGAGTATCCCACTGGAACACACAAAACAGAACCAAATATAAGCAGGTGTTCTGCTGTGAAATGATTCACTCAGCTCTTGCCATTCATTGTTTTGGCCAAGATAACCGGTTACTTGGCATCACTGCATGTTGTATAGATTCTCAGAGGAAGGTGCCAAACCCTTCTTATTTTAGCATTGTTAGTGTTATAGCTGTTCTTTTGTTGTGCAGGGCTTTGTTGTTGGTTTCAAAACACTTGATGCTGGGTGTGGTATGCAGAAACCCTCACCCTGGGAAAGAGAGCTCTCCGCGTCCCTGCAGTTCCCAGCAGTGGTTGTTGTTTTTTCTCCCGTGGTTGCACGAGGACCGTTCTGCTGCCTGAGTGCTCACGACTGCTGTGCTCTGCATCAGGAGAGTATCCTGGACAGTCCAACTCCTGCCTGGCTCTGCTTCTTTGGTTGTTGTTGTTTGTGTTGCTTAGGGTACCAAGTAGTTTCGGCTACAGCTTCTTCCTTTCCTGCACTTCTCTAAATTCTGCTACTAACCCCTGCTGTAATCTTGTACTTGTAAACTAAATTAATTGCTGCTAGACGAGCCAAATGAGCCTGCTGGCGACATACAGGGCACTATCTCCCTAGAAACACCCTCTGTAAACTGAAACCAGCCAGCCAGCACCAACAAAATCCTTGCATCCATTCTGACACGTAGACTCAGTTTTTTAGTGGAGATGCAAGCAAAAAAAAAGCTTCCCTGGGATAATGGATTTTGGATTAAATAGACCAATCTTCAGGGTGTCAGTTTTTCTCAGCTGGTAATGAATCCTCAAATCCCAAAGAGTTTATTTGAAAATGTACAGATGGAAAGGCAAACAGATGACAACATATGCAAGTTTGCGTAGTTGTTTATTTCTAATTTACACAAACATTTTCATATGGGTAGGTGCTCCTGAAACTTAACATTGAATTTCAAATGCCCTGTTTAAACTTAAACATTCTGCGTCAAAAAATAAATCACAGGCGAGAAATTGGCACTGATTTCAATAGAATCTGTCAATTTATACCAGGTGAAGGTCAGGTTTTAAATTTCTTAGACTCTGCTGTTTCTTGTAACCACAACTCTGAGTAGATGGTAGAGTAGCGCAGATCCCCAGTAACTTAGGAATGATGGATGGTGTTTCTATGGGACATACTCTCTCCGAGCAATAAAACACAGAAAAGGAGTGTTCCACAAGTTTTTTAAAGAATCTGGAGGGCTTCTCTTCTCCCTGGTGTTGTACATATGGAGAAGGCATCAAATCAAATGTCTGTCATTCTTAATGGAAAAATTCTCGCTTACTTCAGTATTCAGCAGGTCACCTTTAAGACATCTGTGTAGTTTCATGACACTACTCCAAAAAATTAAGGAAAAATTGGTTCTCTTTTCTTTTTCCATTTGAAAGTGACAATAAAGCATCTTTTTTTTTTTTTTTTTTTTCAATAAGCTCACATTAAGTGAGAGTTAGATAAATAAACTATGGCATTTCAAAGTACTCTGTACAAATTATAATCTAACTGACCCTTTGGGGTTTGGGCTATTTTAGCTCAAAGGATACCTACAGCAACACTACAGCAGCACTCTAGGATAAGTCCTAAGAAAGAAATTTTTTCCTGACCATAATCAGAGGGAAAATCTATAAGATAGAATGGCTAAATTTCAAGTACTCTCCTTTTATCCTTGTAAATTGTTTCATTATTTTTTATTTTTGCTTTTTCAAGAGTGCTCTCCATAGCTGAGAAGAAAGAACCACTAGAAAATCGTTAGCTTCACATGCTTGAAGATAACATGCCTCACTCCAGTTTTACAAGATATTCATGACTGAAAACAGATAATGATTTCTGAATGCTCCTCTGTTCTCTGCAAGCTCAAAAACCCTACAGTTTTGTTTGCATATTCCTTCTTCTGGGACCACTTTCTCTCCATCAGTATATTATATTTTTCTGTAAAGCTCTGCTTTAGGGTTTCTCAAGTTGATGTTTCAGATAAAGATTAGGTGATCCTGCCTGAATGTAAAGAAAATGCCTACAAAACCAGTGCATTGTTTCTTCTTTTTTATGCAATCCTTTTTTTATACATAAGCCTGTATAAAATGTGGTCACAAATTCTATGTGAATCTATGAGATAACTATGAATGCAGGGGAGCTCCCTGCTTTAGGAGAAAATATCCTTTTAAAATGAAATGGAAGTGCAACACACAAAAAGTAATATATGTTCTTTCCTTCCATGAATTTCAACATTTTTTGGCTTTTAGATAAATGAATGCTTATACAAAAATTATAAAAAAATTCAAAATAGTGAAATAATTTCATTTCTAAGAAAAGTTTTCAGAGGCTGTCCAGGACTTGAGTTCTGAGTAGACAAAAGTAGTGTGTTTTGATTTTGCCTGATGTGACGTCTTTGAGACCAGCTGCCAAATAGCACAAATGAAAGTAGGCCTACTGTTCCTCAAAGCCAATATAATCTTACAGAGCAGAAGGGGCAGGGAAATCTGTTAGAAGAAAATAATACAGGACAGCTAGAAGAAGAAGAAAAAGAGAGACACTTCAAGGAGATTGACTTTTGTTGTTCTTATAAAGTCATTTGAGCATTTGACAACATGCACTGAGGCACAATATATAGTCGTACCATGCCTTTTAGCTGTATTTGTTATAGATACAGTATAAGTCATGTCCTTTGTGTCATTATCATTGGACTAGATGAGCTGGAAGAAGAACACTGCAGACTTTGAGTAAGTGAGGTAACAGCCCTTGCAAAATATTCAAAACTACTTCTTCCCATTGTGCCTAAGTGTAGTCCATTCTTGGGCAATAATATTTTGGCAAAATTAATTTCTTCCTATGCCATTCATTATTCAAAGAGATTCATATGATATCGGGCTTACAAAAATTATTTTCTTAAAGAGTAAAATAAAAAGCTCTGAGATGTGGAAGACAGGATCATAGGATAATTCAGGTTGGAGGGACATTATTTAGTTCTGCCACCTGTAGGCAGCAGGGTTATTGATTAAGCACAGCTGGGTTATTTATGGCTTTATTCAATCGGATTTTCAAACCCTACAGAGATGGGGGCTGCACAATCTTTCTGGGCAGCTTGTTTCACTGCCCAACTGTTCTCATAGTGAAAAAATATTCTCAATAAGCAGGCTGAACATTGTTTCAACACACATGTGTTGACTCACCTTCCCATCATGAGAAGGTGCCAGAAGCACCACAGTCTCTTCCTGCACCCTCCCCATAGGTAATGGGCACTGCTGTCAAGTTCTCCAAAAATGACTCTCCTTCAAGCTAAGCCAAGCTCCCTAGGGATGAACTAAACTGGAAGGTTAAACTGCAGATAGGCAAGAGGCACCCTTGGTGCCTCACATATCTCGTTAGACATGACTCCAGATTTAGACAGGCAGCAGAGCTACAAGTGGGAAAAAACAGGTTGGGTGACTGGGAAAACCCTGCTTTGCTAACCACATTTGAGACGTCACCACAAGGAAATGCAACTTCAGCAGGTGACTCTGGCCTGTAATGATAATCCCTCCCCAGAATCTGCCTCTCCCCACCCTTCCACTCCACCGAGCAGCCCTCACTTCTTTCCTCTTCTAGTTCAAGCTCAGACTGGCAGTTCTCAGGCTTCAGGTCTGCAGAGATGAGTGTGGTCTGCAGCTTGTCTTGCAGAGACACCCTTTGGGTTACTCCCAAAGCACTGCAGAGTCACCAAACTTAAGCAGCTATTTTGCTGCCAGCTATGAGAGCAGCACCAGTGCTCAGGACAAAAAATACCATGTGCCTTGCCTCAGGAAAACCCCACAGGAACTGGGTTTGAGGAAAGAGTCTTCAAAATAGCTCCCTGTTTTCCCAGTCTGCCTGTGCCAAGCATCCTTTCACCAGGAAGAGGAGACAGGTACAAATAATTATCTTCCGCATAGATTTACCACAGATGGAGGTGTAGACATAGACATACACAGAGACAGATCAATATATGGATATCTAGATGGATATACAGATAAGTAGATAAATCAATGTAGATTAGATGCAGATACAGAAAGGGAAGGAGAAAAGTTAAGACAAAGCTTTGCATGAGCTACAGCTTTTTCAGCCCTCAGACAGAACCATCTGAGAATCAGACAGCACTTTGGAGGGATAACAACATGAATCAGCCCAAGATGTTATTAGAGTGTTATTGTGGCTGCAATTGTTATAACACAATCTGAAGAGATTTCTTCAATCAGCAAGATGTAGAGAAAGGGTATTTTTGTTCAGAAACTTTCTAGATAACTGAGGTTCAGCTTTATACCTTGCTGAGCTAACTATTCTTACTCCTAACAGGAGAGTAACAGGATACATCTGGTTTGCTCATTACTGTGCAAAGGGGAACTGTGTTATTGTACCAGACAGTAACCTGAGGCTATCTGCAATCATCATTTCCATTTTTCTCTTGCTTTAATGAATGCTTCTCCATTACTGCTTCTACTATAGTAAGAGCATTAGCTTTCCTCACTACTGAATTATATCAGTTGTGTTTGCATTAGGAAACTGGCTTAGAACTTTCAGAAAAGCTGGGTGAAAGTATTTTAGTAGAAATGATTTCTAATGGAAAATACAAGTTTTTGTTTAGGGCTTTTAAAATTTTTTTAAAGGAAATATGCAATATCAGCAATGTCTGTTTATGAGAAATCTAAGGATGTATAATTGTGAACATCATAGAGTGGCCTGGGTTGGAAGACACCTCAAAGATCATCTAGTTCCAACCCCTCTGCCATGGGCAAGGACACCTTTCACTAGACCAAGTTGTTCAGAGCCTCATCCAAACTAGCCTTGAACACTTCCAAGGAACATCATATGAAAAGTTTTCATTTAGATAAAGAACAATACTTTGATATTGCTTAAAATTGTACTAGAATTTTAATTTTAATATTAAAGTTTTACAGTGACTTATTCTTTAGTGAATTATATATACTATTACTTACAATACCTGAGCTATTAAAATATAATATACTATACTATAGTACTTCAACATGGTTAATTTAAAGTGTATTAACAAGAGAATTAATGTCATGTGAAGCTGATGCTATCAAAATGAAACACTTCACTTTGAAGCAAACTTTTGTTCATGAGGAAACACAAATATTTTCATTTTTACTTCTGATTCAAATGAAACCAGTTTTGAAATACTGCATTTTCCACTGGAGATAGGAATTCTGTTTCTCTGACCAGTTTTTGTCGTCAAATAAATTTGTCCTTTGAGAATCGTTGTTACAGATGTTCACACCTAAATACATCTATGGATACAGGAAAGAGATACTGTGATTCAATATATTACTAACAGGTATAGAAATTCTGATTTCCACAGCTGCAATTCTGCTTTCCTGTTGATTCACCACAGAGCTCTCTATAAACTTATTAATTGTTCTGTTTAATTTCTCCCAAATCCAGCTGGGACAATACATCATACTTTAACTCACTGTCTGTTGTGAAGTTTAAAAAGCTTTTTTTTTTTTTTGCAGTGCCCTTTCAAGGAATGAAATACTAAAGCCTGGAAAAGACTGCTATAATCATTCAATTCGGTCTCCTGCAAAGCACTGAGCTAAGTTGAACTAAAATACATGGGATTTTAAAAATCTGTGTTAAAGACATAGGAAATCACAGTCCTTGCTAAGTTGTTGTGATAAGTATTATATTTATTGTAAACAGAAGCTGATGTGTAGAGGAAACTACCTCTGTACTGGCACTTGCAGTTTCCATGTCCTGGTCCTCTAATGCAACACATTTAGAGAATGGAAAGCAATTGGAATGGAAAGAGCTCTGGAAAGAAATAGAAAACCATGCAATTGTTACTTTTAGTCTGATATCTTCTCTTGTCTAATATCAGATATGATACATTAATATGCAAGAGAAGAGCGATTATTAAAAAGCATGTAATAGCACAGTTTTTTCCCTAATGCCCTTCACTTAGAATCTGGCTTACACAATGAGGCAGATGGGTTTATATCCCTTGCAAATATTTTAATGTAACAGTATCCAAAGTGACAGTGAATATTTTTATTATCCATATAAATGACCCATCACTTCCTAAATCCTGTTAAGCTTTTGGCCTCAATAATACCCTGTGGTCATGTGCTACAGAAGTTAAGTATAAGCTATGTGAAAAAATGTTTTCTTTTGTTTGTTTCAATTATGCTATCTTTCAACTCCATCAAATATCTCTGGAGCTTTTAAAATACAAAAAGGGAGATAGCTATTTTCACCCCTTTTATTCAATAGAGCTTTCAGTCCTTCTTCTGTGCTCACTATTCCATAAAGAAGTTTGGGGGAAAAAAAAAGCTTCTGAACCCTAAATTTTTCTAGAAAGAAACTCAAGCAGCAGATTTCCAAACTTTGGAGAGGTCTCATATATTTCCAGCCCCCTCCACTTCTGGTTTCCATTTAGAAGAAGAATTGTTGAAATACCATGAGGACGGCTGTTTTCACTGCCATGAGAGGAAGCAGGAGTGTTGGAAATGTCACGAGAAAGTCTGTTCTTACAAGATTTCCATCCCAACAGAGTCTCAAGAAGTTCCTTTGTGTAGTTTAGATGTGGTTCAGATAAACATCTAAACTTCTGAATACTTGCACAAGCTGAATCTGAAATCTGAAACTTCTCAGGTTTGTCTGTCACAGACACTGAAATGGCATAAAATTTCAACAAAACATAGCAATGCACCAATTGGCATGGAAGCGTTGCTCCTCCTGCCCTCTAATCCTGCATCTGTTCTTCCTTTATACAGTTTTTTACCAGAAATAAGTCCAAAGAGACCCACTGGTGCTATACTCAGAGGCAGGCTCTCTTTCACGATAAGTGCCCTGAGTGATCGCATGTGGGAAACCAGATTTCCTCAGGCAACTCCTCCATTTCCATATCTCTGCCTGCTCTGCCCTTCCTGAACCCACCAAATTGCTGTTCACAGGGGCATATGCAGGAGCCCTTTGCTTGAATCCCTCTTGTCCTGACAAACACAAGAAGGGTGGGAGGGGAAAGAAGTGAGGAATGAGTGCCCTTGCTGACTACAACAGCCAGCAAGAGAAGTGCAATCATTTGGTCTTTCTCAGCAGGAAGGTGCTAAAATTTTTCATTCTTTGGCCAGGTCCTGCAGCTGTACAGACACACACTGATCCTTCTCTGGGTCCCAGGAGGTGGTGCTGTGTTAGTTATACAGAATTTCCAGAGCACTATGCACACCCCCACTTCTCCTTTCCCTAGTGCTTCGGTGCCAGTGGTGGGCTACCAGCCCCAGAAGAAAATGTCCATTTAGGACACACCCAACAGAAAGTGATGCAGTAGCTCTTAAGAAACACTTTTGCTTTCCTGTATATTGAGTGGATATTTTGTCCTGGACCACCCCTGATGTGGAAGCTGCAGTTAAAGGAATAATGGGGGAGTACAGGAATGAAATTATTTCATTGCTATCAAACAAAGAATTAAACTATGTGAATCTCTTCAGCTGGGAACATTCTCAAGCCAAAATGCAGTGTTAAAACTCAAGAACAGCTGCTGTGAAGGCAAGGGAAGGCACACTGAGTTCTCACTCTGTGCAAAAGGAAGCCCAAGGAGCATTTCTCTCCCTTCTCTCTGCTCTCAGAACTGCTTTAATCCAAGTTAAGGATGCTGGGGTAAAGCTTCATCATCAGGGGCCATTAATACACTGGCAAATCTCCAATTTTTCCACTGGCTTGACTGGGTCCCCAGTAGAAATTATGTATCTGGATGGAAGAATCTATGTTTGAAGGGTCCTGTGGTTTCTTCATGTGTCCTGACATTTGTATTTCCCATAGAACTATGACTAGACATCTGACTTTGAGCAAACATCTCCTTGGGATTCAGACTCCTATAATGATGAACAAGCAAGTTTATATAAAAAGAGGTATCAGCACAGGCCTCAGCATAAAACTTGTGTTTGAGGTTTAAAAATTTCTTAAATTATTTTCATTTTTGCATTGTTTGCCTGGGGGTGTCTTCTGCTGTTCTTCATCCCAGCTTGGAAAAAAAATAGATATACTGATTTACCATGAGAAAGACTGTTCTTTTGCCATTTCTAGCACAGATAGAGTTAGGAAGTACAGAGATCTCACAGGGGAAGGTCTTCTCAAGAACTTCTAAATTACTTATGATTCACTTTAATATCCAGTTTTTCCTGGACTCCATTAAAGTCAGTTGAACTGCAGCAGAAGCAGAATAATTTTTTAAACCTTTTTCAATTGGTCAGGGCTTCTGTGTGCTTCTCACTCATAATGTATTTCTGATCTCAGAAAAAGAGGCTCTTTTGGTCATTACTTGGATGACACTAGGCATGGTAAGTCACATCTGCACAGAATTAAATGCTGGATTAATGTGTGTTTGACATGTTAAGACAATCCCACACATCCATGTTATGGCCCAGAGACAGCCCTGGAGAGCTAAAATGTGGTTGGAGACATGAAGGGTAAGGATATCCTTACTGATTTTTTGTCTTTTTCTGCCTATCTAGCAGTAGGGAGAGAAAGTAACATAAGCAAATATTTCAAACCAGGGTACTTAATTGTTTTTATATGAAGAAGTCACACTTTTGCAGAGGCTGTACATTTCAATTCTTATGAGAAGGTAGCATTTCAAGTGGCTTTGTTTCTTCAGACTTAAAAACAGTCTGAACTGTAGTAATGCATCCTATTGGACTAGTAAGCTCAAGTTCATTTTTTTGTTTTGTTTCATTGCATTAGAAGAATCAAGATGATGCAGTCCACACGGAATGCAAACCATGGCACTGAATTCCGAATTATATGGAAATATGCCTTTCATCTTAATTACAGACTGGACAGGGGAATGTACTATATTCTCTCTTAAATGTGAGACCAAGGAAACTTTCCCAGGGTGTTTTGCTTTTACATTTCTGACTCTTATTTGGTTGAAAACTTATCAACCCATGTGATCCTGAGCTGTCTGACTTTCCATGATAAGACTGAAAGTATGTAGGAAATGTTTTCCCAGCACTGCCAGAAAAGGTCTAAAGGACTGGGATATTGAAGTCACAAATTACTGTTTCTTCATAACCCTTTAAAATACTGTCCTTTGGCTGAAATGGTAACTTCATTTTCAGATAGCCAGGTAATTTTGGAAAATCTTTCCCCATTCTAACTGAAGATTTAATATCTCCAGTCTGGGTGTTTCTTTCTTCAGACTCTAGACATTTTGCTAATTTTATCCTGGGTTGTTTTGTTTTGTAGTAAAGCAAAGCAGGGGCTTTTAGCTTTTGAAAAAGTGCCAAATCCCACTCAAAAGGAATGTAAATGTAGTACTGAAATCAGCTGCCCTGCAATCAGGTGCCCAAGGGATTAGGGATCATCACTATTTTATCTAGGAGGACTTCTGCTTTGACCCACTGTCATTCCCTTTACAAACACATCCTGATAAGATCTAATTTAAACTGTTACAAGAAAAGGTGGGAACCCTCAAAAATATTCCACTGGCATACAAAAAACATTTAACTAATGCTATTGCTTTCAGAGTACTTAAAGGGACTGATATAATTTCAAATACATTTGCACATTGGAAGTGAAGTGTGCATCGATTGCCTTTATGTAGCAATTTCCAGAATCATTAATTCCTAACGGCTCAGACAAAGTGGATTCCCAGTGAGACCCCTGAGCAGCATTTTCTCAGGAGTTATTCACAGTTGCTTTCACTCATTTTATCTGCTTTTAAGCCCTTTTGAAAATTGTGCCCTCTCCATTTTTAATTTTTAGAAAGGAAGAACCTGTGTTCAGCCTGCTCCATATTCACACTTGTACTTTGTCATGGCTATAAACCATTCAGAACTAATGCACAGAGACCTTCAGTTTATCCCTGGGGTCAAAAGCTGTTGGAAAGGAGGAAATGTTAAGGGAACTAACATGTGTAAACAATTTGGCAGAGGTGTCCTAAAAATAAACCTTTGGAGTGGAATATAATTCTAGCATTAGGAGTAGACAGAATGCAGGGAACAGTGAAACTGAAGTCAAGAGTCTTTGGATCATTTGAGATGATCTGAGCCAGCAGGTGGTAAATGTACTTCAATATTAGCACACATCAAGTAATTTGTCTGCAAGCAAGAAACTGATGCAAGAACTATTGTGTGTGTTGAATTAAATAGTCATCCAGCACCATTCTCTGGAAAAAGACCTGGGAGTTATTGTGGAAAAATAGAAAAATAATTGAAGCCAGCAGCCAGCTGCACAGCTGTGCTAAAAAGAAGATGAAAAAAAAGAAAAAAAAAAAAAGGTGAAAAATGCAAGCAAAATGCCAGTTTGTAGTAGCCAAAGGATAGAAGGGCAAAGACAGTCAATGTGTTTTCTGTGTTAGCTATTTGCAAGAGCCTCTCCACAGTGCCAGTGATTGTACTGTGGGAAAGATATCACAGCCAAGGAAAGGGGGGAATGATCACAGCATCTCAGGAGAAAGCAAGGAAGAGTTACGACTAGACAGTCTTAGAGAAAGGAGCTACTGAGTGGCTTAATCACGGTTATGTGTGTAAGAAAGGGAGTGACTGCATACTCAGAAACATAAAATACCCTCCTGTAAAGAGCTCCAAAACTACACATATAAATTTAAAATTACAATGCAAGAGTTAAATAATTAAACCAGCCATAGCCATAGGAGAAAAGAAACTTCACATTTCAAAGATGAGGTCTGAAATCAATAGGATAAGACAGTTACACCAGCTGAAGAAAGAGGTTATCCAATCAGCTGCAGAGAAAGAGCATAAATCAATGATGAAAGGAGCTTATGTTTCGTATTAATCACTCACAAAAGCTCTGAGGAAGAAAACAACTGACTCACCTCCATCAGCATGGTGGGTGGAAAGCTGCTGGCTGTCTGCCTGCCTGTTGCCCTCAGATAATGCCTCTGGTGACACTTCCTGCTTGGCTTACAAAAGGGAATCCTCCTGAGATTTTTTTAGTTGCTTGCAAACCAGCACTACTCCCTTGGAGATTAATTTCCCTGAGATATTCTTGTTACCATGTGTCTTACCACCATCCTGTTCAACTTCTCCCTCTAAAAAATGTGCTTTCCTTGAGGTGACTGTGCTGCAGAGACCCAGTACTAATTTGGGATGCTTCTGAGGGAAGCATCTCCTGTCTTTTGCATGAAACCATCAGCTGAGTCAATATTTGACACTGTTCCCTCTAAAGCACAAACTCACTGCAGTGCTCTTACTTGCAAAATATGTGGAGTTGCCCTGTGAGGTAGATCAGGAACTCCATGGAGCAACACTGCCTGAACAAGTGACATTTTCAACCTTTTCTATATAGTCTCATTTTCATATTGTTTCAAGTCATCACCTGAGCTGAATATGCAGGTCCTTCATGCTCACAGTTCAAGGAAATGGAGCAGACCTATTACAGAAAATTAATGAGTCTGAAACCAAGCAATAGTAATAATAAAAATCCATGTTATTAAAAGCAAAGCCATAGGAAATGGGAAGGAAGTAATTAGAAAGTGTTTTAATATTTTACCTTAAATATTAGGATTATATTAACAGGCTTGGGGGTTTCTGATTGAAAGCAAGACCTGCTAGGAGAGTAAAAGCTGTGAGCTGTGTGATTGCAAATCATGTGGGAAGACGTTCCTCAGCTCAGCAATGAATAGTGGTTGGTGATGCAATCAGTGAGCGTGGCTGGAATTTCTAGGTGTAATAACGCATCGTGAACCCACAGGGTCTGCCCATCTGTGGAAAGGAAGGAAAACATATTGTTGATTCAGGGATGTGGTTAGCACTTAAGGTAAAGACTGACCCACGGTGATTTATAGCTTCAAATTCCTTTTCACACTTGTGTGAGAACCTGAACCAAACAAAATACAGACGTTTAATATTGTACAGGATATAGAGTTTTTCAGGGAGTGCTGGCATATTGGGTATCAGAGTCACATCCTAAGTGTATGACGCTACAACATAAATATTTAACGTAAAATAACAGCCTCTGTAGAGGGGAGGTGGGATAGCAATGAGGGAACAAAACATGGCTGCAAGTTAAAAACAGATCAACAAACTTTCTTCACAAAACTAAGAAGTCACTTGTACTCTGAATCAGGAGGACACTTGCGCACAGGTGTGATCTTACCTTCACATAGTTAAAACCACATAGTTAGATGTTATGTTAGAAGAAAAACACCAAATTATTTCACTAAATCTGGTTGAAGTACACAACTCCTGAGCTGACATAAGCAAGAGACAATTGGTAGACAGGTAAACCAGCTGTGTCAGGGCTGGTTGAATTTTCTATCACTGGGTTTCACTGAGTTGAAAGAAACTTGAAGAACTTCTTGTAAACAGAGATTATGAAAACTTTAGAGTTGTCAAAAATGTGTAAAGCAAAAACACAGGTAAAACAAAAAAAAAAAACCAGCCAAGCCATTTAAAAATCACACATTTGAGCGTAACTTCTCTAAAATCAGTTTTTAAAATCTAGAAGTAATTTGAAGGCTGTTTCTTGTGAACTCAGAAGCAAAAGGGGAAGTGATGGTTCTAAGACTGAAAATTATTTTTATATAGTACTAAGGAAAACTTTAAGTATTTCATAATCAGAAGCTCACTTCACTTGTTTGATTTTACATGTTTTTCAATTATGCAACTTCCAAATATATAATTTTATTGCCGATGTTCATATGTCTAGATTCTAAATATTCTCTTAAACATATGGGCCATTGTCAATTATTTATTTTGCTGTACTCCCCATATAAAATAAATTTGTGTGTGTGCCCTATATTAGATACAATATCTGGGATGTTTGCCTTTTTCTTCCCTGAAACAAACATAAGAGAAGCAGGTATATTAAAAAGAGAAAGAGAAATATTTTTTATCTGCCTCCTCCTTACAGTCCCCAAAGTAAAATTCTGCCCAAACTGCATTACTCTAAATATCTTTCCCCTCAAAGAGATGGTTAAAGTAGAAAACAATGAAAGGACAAATATTCATCACATTGTAGATGTGTTGCTGAAAGCCATGCAGATACTTCAGTGGCAACTAACAAAGTAAAATGAATACAGACAAGAACAGAACACTCTCTGCTTAACTCAGGCTTGGTTCCACCCAGTGCCATTACAATAAATAACCAGCTTGGGCTTCTTTCACATCTATTGTCATGGGTTTGAGACTTTGCTGGAGTACCTTGAGGGAACGACAAGAATTTTGTTCTGCTTTCACTTTCAGAAAACTTGTCCAACTCAGAGTTGAACAGTGCCTAGCATTTATTTCCCCAGAGTAGACATAAAAGAGGATTCCCTTTTCAAGTATAATCCACTCTGTAAATCCCTCAAGAGCCATTTGACTCAGCCAACATTATCCTCTAGCCTTCCATGGCTCAGAGTGCTGGCAGAGGCTCCACAGCCAGGCTGGGGCTGAGCTTTCTCGAGTGATCGCTGTTGTCATTTATTAATCCTGTGGCGGCTGTTCCTTTGAGACCCAGGCATGGGGGAAAACCCCTCTGTACAGAAATTAAAAAAAAAAAAAAAAATCCGCTTGCCACAAAGCCCTTACAAAGCAGCAGCTGCCTCCTCAGTAAAGCATCCTTGTTGGAGACAGCTTGGATTAGCCCATATATTCCCACACCTCTGTGTCTGGGTCAGTAGCACCATTCACTCTCCATGGAAAGTTTTGCTTTGCTCTGAGCCAAGAGTTAGTCCTGCCAAAAGAGGTATGATAAACGTCTGTTGCCTCCAAGCAAAATATGGAAAATAGCTTCTTTTCTCCGACTGCTTGTTTGTTTGTTTCTTTTCTCATGGTGAAAGTCTCTCTCTATTCTGCTGGGGACATTACAGGCTAGTCTGAAATTACAGCTTAAACTGTTTCTGAGATACTCTCCCAGTCCAGCTTGGACCAATGCTTTTGATGCAGTCATGTCTAACCTTTCAGAATAAAGCCCGGCAAATCACCAGAGCCTTTCCATCAGTTTTCTCCTGGCTCCAGCTGAACTGGTTGTTCACATCACTGAGAGGAAGAAGCAGAATCAAAATGGGATGGGGGAGCCCTGTTGCTGGTAGCCCTGTCCCCTGTCCTTTGCTGCCCCAGTCCCCAGGGCATGGCACCCCTGGGCAGCTCCTTGAACCCCTCCTGGGAACAGGGGGCCCTGACACGAGTGTTCTTCTCCATATTCCTCCACTTCTGATCCTGCAATTCCCCACAGTCCTTGTCTTTTGTTGTGCTCCACAGTCTGCTGTTTATCTCCACATGTTTGTTTTTCCTCTGTCTCCTTCTCTTCCTGGGAGGGCCAAAAGGTCTTGCTAGGGTTGAACTAGTGCCTGTTCCTAAATGAATTACAAAAGGAATTACTGTTTTTTCAGTTTCTGACTTTTTTTTTGTCAGACTTTGTTGCTATCAGTCAAGCAAATGGTATCTGAAAAAGGAGAAATTATTACTTCCTTATTCCTTCTCTCACTTGTGTGGAAGCAGAAAGGGCTTACGCTTTTATGCAGATGATGGGGAGATGAGAGGAGACATTTCTACAGCTTTATCTAAATTCCTGGTTTTGGAATTTAAAGATTTCAGAAATATTTTAAACCAATAAGCTCATAGTCTGAAATTCATCTGAGGAAAAGCCCTAAATTATTAATGCCACCCTTTCCTGCTCCCCCCCCCCCCCCCAGGAAAATGCACACCCTTGACCCCCAAGAAAACAAGTGAAATGAATAACTGCTGCAACAGGAAGAGGGGTATAAAATATGATTTAATGAGAACTTTGATCATTTCAATATATATCTGACCTGGGCAGAGACACATTGTCTTGGAGGTGGAAATTTACAGGTCACCAGCTAAGAAAGAGTAAAACACAGATGGGACTTTTTCAGTGCAGTTACAAATGGACATTTGGTATTCTTCAAACAAGTGCATATTTGTGCCAAAGAGCTGCCACTGAAAGATGCACCAGGGCTAATCACATCTGTTGTTTCAGTAATTGTCCCATTCTAGAGAAATGAGATTTCCTCTGCTTAGCCTGAATCAACTCTACTGTTCTTTTATAAAATGGGTGCTTATGTGGGCTTATCTGAAACTCAGTGTGGGAATATCCCCAGTACTTCAAGGGCAGAATAAAGCAGGACCATAGATTTATATATGTAGAATTATGCTGCTGCTTGCCACAGTATTGTGACAGTACTTGCCAGATGCCACAACAGATGTTCACCATAAATTTAGCACTGAAGAAATGGATTTCACCACTCAAAAAAATTATCATTCTGCTGTTTTGTGAAAGGTTTGCAAGAAATTGCTTTCTTTTTAAATCCACATCTTTTCCTGCCTATTCTTAACTCACTATTCCTCCAGCATCTTCTCCCATATGTTTTATAGTAACTCCACTGTATTGTCATTATGTTATTGTGTCTCCCCTTTTCCTCACCCCACACTTTTTAAAAAAAGCAGAGTCCATTTAAACCTGAAGAATTTGGCCAGTTTAAAGCAAGAATAACCTGAACAATGTTCTCAGCAGAAGTTTCCTAGCAGATGGTGTTACAATACTTTTGTGTCAAAAATTGAATGTTTTGTAGAAACTGAAGCTACAGTATTTTTGTTCTTTGTTGGTGTTTATTTGCAGAATCGTTAATGATCATTATAAAAATATCTCAGCCAGGATCAGAGCACTGTGCTACAGATTGGCTAATAATACCTGTTGTCAAAAATTAAGACCAGCTTCTGTACAGAAACATGGAAATACTATTATTCCCTCTTTAAATATGGAAAATTGCAACACTGGGACAGCTGATCCACTTAAGAGAAAGTTTACTTTTCCTAGGCATTGAGAAGGGACCATCATCATAAAGGAAACCTGAGGCAAAACCAGAATTGAATCCAGTTTACCTGAGCTCCAAGAACTTTAAGGAACTTCCAAAGGATCTTCTACGCATGGGTACTACTCAGTGAGAAACTAAATTAGAATTGCTAGCATCTAAGGTTAATTACTGAGACATTAAATGCAGATGTAATAAGAAAATTAGACGGCTCTCTACCACTGGATAATAAAATTAGACTTTTTAGGTTTAAAGTTACTGGGCTAGAAGTGAGAGGGTAATGGTGTACAGGACTTTGAAAATGAAGATGGTCAACACAATGCAGACAGAGCTGTCCAGAGTAAAGTTGTATCTATTGTTGCTGAAGAAAATTGAGTTTGGTTTTGTTACAGGTAGATGAAAAGGTTCATGACAGTCAGTAAATATTTAGGCAACAAGCAAAATATTAAGGAGCATTTCTACATGTATGAAGATGCCAATATCACAAAGCAAGTGATGTGTTTGACAAACTTTCAGGACCTGACAAAATCAACACTTTGTGAGAACCTAATTCACAATTAATAATCATATAAATCATTCTTCTTTCAAGTAGGGTGTCAGTGGGTACTTTTTCTTGACCGATGCTAATTTTATCGATGGGCAACTGAAAAGCCCTGCAGGGCTCTTGTCTGATGGACACCCTGGGAAAATACACCTCTTCCCTTGTACTTCTACTGATGCCAGCGATAGCAAAGGAATTGTACTTTGCTTCCTTAAACATGTCTAATGTGCTTTTTTTAGACTGATGACCAGAATCTCCTTAAATGCAGTTGAGCTCATTCAAGGGAGGCCTTGAGTTCCTAGGCTTTGATGTCAGCATGCAGGCACTGAGGACTCTGTTGGCCCATGAGTCATTTTCATGCTGTACTCTCTCACAGCACAGTCATGCCTGCCACTGAGCTGGAGGAATGGTCTCCACTGTTATCAGACTTCTCCAAGAATGTGGATGCAGTAATTGCTCCACTCTTTAAGCCTCTTGTGGTTTCTGCAAATGGCATTCTTTCAAACTGCAGCCAGAAAAAATTAACTGAGAGACACAGAGCTCACAATTAAAATAAATACATTAAAAAAAATCTTAATTTTCTCCAGTGGCAGAAGACATTTAGAAGACACCGAAAACATTCAGGTGCTGGCAGTGAAATGTATTTTTTAGTAAGAAAATCACTGAGGATGCCCAAGTGCTGTGGGTGCTCAGATGGGGAGGTGGAGGCACAATCAGGGCTGGTCCTGGATCACAGGGTAACCAAGGGGAAGGAGCGGGCAGGACCAGTGGAACTGCCTTTTCGCCTGTGCTCTGCGAGCAGGGCACAGCTGCATTCCCCATACACCCTATAAGTCATTGACAGGGACTGGGCACAGCCCCATCTCCTTCAGAGAAAGCAAATGCTTAGCTCAGTGCTTTCATGGGCAGCTGAGGAAAAACCTATAGCTCTTTGGCTGTGAAAGACAGAGTGTGAGCCTTTCACCCACAGATGTGTTTTCTCTGGCCCTCCTGTGCCACCCTCTGCAGTACAGGTCTGCAAAGTTCTTTTTTCTTCAGTGAATTCCAGCATCTCTTACATGTTTACATTGGGGAATGCAGGAAAAGTGAGCGTATGTTTTAAATGAAATGTAACTACTGTCAGAAGCTACTGGGAAAAATTGAGCTACCACCCAGCTAGATCTGTGGGTAGGCTTTTTTTATAATTCAATAGAAAAATGAGACAGCAACTCACACATGCTACATCCATCACACTTCAAAGAAGCGTGCATATAAAAACATATTTGTGGTGTTGTTCAGCATGCTGAACAAGCTTCATGCAGCAACCTGTATCTTCCATCTGTCTGTAATTTCCAGTGGCTCCACTAACAACTTGCTGCATGAAAAAGCATTAACATTAATATGAGTTTATATCAGCAGCACTTGTCAGGAAACATTTCCCTACCTTCCCGTGCCATGCACCATCTCATAGAAACACACAAGGCATTTTATTGCAAATGCTTTGGCTTTTCATCCAGAAGCTGGAATTTACCATGGAAAGCAGACAATCCATGAAAAAAAAAAAAAAACAAAGTTTAGCTGAAAAGCTAATTTTCCTTCCAAAACAGATTATACAGCAGTGTTTCAGCCAGCTGTGTGTGGAATACTGCTAACAGAGAGGGCCACAGAGATAAGCACAGGGGCACCAAAGCAGAAAATGGACTTGGAGGTTCTTAGCTCAGGGGACAACATCATTTTCAAAGAAGATAATACCACCATTTTACAAGTGTGAAGAAGAAGGTGTGGGTCATAGTAGAACAGATGACTGACATGGCATGTCACTGATAATCTCCCAGCTGGAGAAGCCTTTGATAAGAAGAAGGTTCAGCTCCTTGTGCAGAGCTCAGCGTTTCCATGTTTCTCATCTGTTGGTGCCCAAGCAAGCCCATTACACAGGTCTTTCTGTGAAACACCACCAGCATTTCACCTAAAGATCTCAGTCCTTCCATGGGTAACTCTCTTGTAAGCTGCAGAAACAGTTGCTCTTGTGAAGTTTCATCCACATCTTCACAGGACCTCTTTCTTTCCAGAATCAAGAACGAGAAAGCTGTAAAGACGGAGATCTCATGTACTCTACAGAGCCATTTGAAACAAATTTGGAGTCTTATTTTTAATATTATTCCTAGTTGTTGAAGCATTAAAGCTCAACAGGTCTGTGCTTTGCTTTGTGAGTGGACACCCTGGCATGGCCTAAGCTTCAGAGCCTGAACTGAGACTCCTGAAACTGAAAAGCACCAAAATTTTGGGTGAAATCTTTGCTCTGGTGAGCTAATGATGACAGTGTTAGCTGGCATACTTAGAAGTAGAAGTTCACTGGTTTATACCTTGCAGCCATGCACAAGAAGTGACTCACCTGTTAGGATACATTTCTGTATTAGGGGCTTGATCGAGAACAAACTTGAGTGAATCTTTCCACAAACTACAGAAGGCCTCAGGCCTCCAGTGCTGACACAAATTTCCTGCGGGATTTTGGAACAGCTGCCACACAAATACTTGCAGTTCCTTCCTTGTTTTCACCTCGCATGCGTCCACAACACAACAATTAAACCAGGAAAGCAATGGGGCAATTTTGTTGGGTGGTGGTTTCCCCCACTTTCTCCTTCTCCAGATAAAGGGCACAAGAGAATTCCTGCACTGGGGTTTGGGAATGTTGCGTGGTGGGAATGTTTTATTTCCAGTAATGGCATCTGTAGTCACATGTGCACCCAGGGAGGAGATGAGACCCCTGTTGTGCCCAGCGGAAGAGATAAAAGAAGGGTCTTGTAAATATATCTTGCACCTCGTGCATGTCTAGGAAGGTTCCATATAAATAGCACCATAACTTTTGCACTTGATGGCACTTGAGCACATTATAAGCAGCAACAGGTGGGAGGCATGTTTGAACAATTGAGCATGCTGTAATAGCCATGCTTAGGAGGTCTGTTATGTTCCTAATGCAAATTCCACATGCATATTTGGTTATTTCTAACAGTTTAGGCTTTCTGACTGGATTAGGGGGCTGTTAGACAGGCTAGACAATATGAGTCTATAGTTTGAGAAAGAGTAAGATGGGTTTTGTTTCAGCAGTTTTGGGGAGAAGAAGTAAGGTGGAAGAAGTGCCAGCCACAGAACCATTTTGTTCAGCTGAATGATGATGGGCAGCTAAAATGTTCACACTTTGTATTTCACACAGGATTAATGCTACCCTGAATAGCTATTTCCCCTCAGGACTGCATAGTACTGCAGAATGTAAAAGGAAAACTAAGTTTAGAATTAGGATATACAAGGGAAAAAATGCAGATAGGTTTTTGGCACTGGACTGTGGATGAAACCCAAGCCAAGAGCGCTTTGCATTTTCTAAAGATATTTGGAAGTGAATCGAAATTGCAGAAATGCCTACCTCTGGGAACTAGAGAACAGGGCATAGGAATCTGGAGAACTGGGGAAAAAAAATGAAAGAGCACAGCCAAAAATTTCATATGGCTCAGCACTTTATGGTATAATGTTGCTCAGCAGGACAGGAATCACAGTTCCTGCACCACAGATGTCAGTCAGGGAGGAAGGTTATTGTCTGTAGTCCCTTTCCATGAAAATCAGGAAGACCATGAAGGGAAGTGCTATTGCTTTCTGAGATTAACAGCATTTTGTTAATTGCAGGTTTTATTTCTGAATTAGAAATATATTTTAAAGAGAGACTTCATGAACTAGGATCTGCAACTTTCTCAGTCCTTCAAGCTCAGTCAGCACCACATTCTGCATAAAATGAAATTCCGTAAACTGGAAGATCTGCATGGAGGAAAAAATAAATGGCAAATTGTTTAAATTATTGTTCCAAATTATCCCCAAAAACTCAGCTCTGCAGAACTATGGAGGCCCAGATTTTAAAGGGCACAGAAAACCACATTGTCCCTTATGCTCTTTGCCCTTGAACAAAACTGGTGTTAGTGCATGCTTTATTTTTGCTCTGAACTTCTCAATATGCTCCAACTGGAATTTGTGGTTAGCTTCCAAGCAGATAGAACAGGTCAAAAAAATGACATTTAAAACATGGGAAAATGCCAATGATGTTTTCATTTTTCAAGATTTAAAGCAGACTTATCTGATTGATCAAGTGTAATTCAAGTGATATTTTATTACTTTTCCTCCAAAAAAATGAGATTATTATGTTTATTCTTCTGTTATCCAAAGCAAGGGGTTTTGTAAATCAGCCATTCTATTTTATAAAATAGTTTTTATTTTACTCAGAAAATAAGACCAAATTTTCTGGCTTATTTAGAACCTAAAATAAAATAGGCCATTCCTATTTCAATAGCTACATCCATTTAGATTAAAAAAATGAAAAAAAAGAATACCCTCAAAAATGACAGACAATCAATCACTTTTGTGATGGACTTCAATACATGCAATTCTTTAAATGTAAATATTTATATTTTAATACTTTCTGCCTGGCTTTTCTCCTGGGTAAGTAGCAGTTCGTTTTGTAGGCACTGAACATGCAGGCTTCAAAGTGACATAGTAGAAGCCAGTGGGAGTCTTGGTACTGACTTAGTGGAAGAAGGATTAAACTCTCAGATATTATATTGATGACTGTCTTGGAAATAAACTGTCAGTATAAACTCAGCAGATGCAAGGCAGGGGTTTGAGCTCATATGCATAAGTATGTGAGCCACTTCTCTTCAGTTATACCCAGTTCTGTTCCTGAAGTGCACCTTTCATCAAGACCCTATTCAAGGGTCATTTTTCTAAAGAGCACTAAAAAAAAAAATCCAGTGAGCTATTTTCTTCTCTGCACTCATGTTCAGGAAAGACAATCTGTGGATTGTTTTGTCTGGGGTTTTTTTTGGTGTGTTTTTTTTTAATATCCATTAAAAAAATTTGATGTGAATTGGCCTGTAGCCAACAGTATTTCCTTGTATGAATTTATTTTAACGTAGTTATGAGATTTGAGTGACACGGTTTCTGCAAGTGAAGTTCTTTTAAAAGGCACAACCCCTGTAAAGGCAGCATAAATTTCCACAACTCACCCCTCTTTCTTTTCTTTTTTGCCTCCTTATTGTGGAGAGACTTCTAAGGATAAGGGGTAAATTCCAGTATCTTTTTCCACTTAAATCTTGGCTTTCAAAGGAGTCTTAAGTCAGGAAACTCTGAAAAAGGCTCTTACTTGTCTAAATCACTTAGGCCTTGCAAGATAGGAGAATAATGCCTAATTATCTTTAAGACTCTGGAAACTGTCAAGAAATGTGTGACCACCAACTATGTTGATGGGCTTTGACATGAAGACCAGTACATTGAGAACTGGACTGAGATCTCTAAGCTGCGTCAGAAACATGTATGATAGAAAAGGAATTGATCTCATGCCACCAATTGTTATACTCAAACCACTTATATGACAGTGCCAATTAATAAATATTAGACCCAGATAAATACGAAGTGGAAGGTTTTATATAGCATTATTCGTCATCTGTACCCTGCAATTCTATCTCCACTACAATTTACAATAAAATTACTTACAACTGTTCAAATAAATTCAATGGGATTAGTAAAGTTATGGTCCAATCTTGACTTCACTAAGGATGTGAGACAATAGACTCAAATTGCCACACAAGAAATTCTGGCTCAATATCAGGAAAAACTGAAGCCACAGTCAAACCCTGGAACAGGTTGCTCAAAATGGTGGTAGGATCTCCATCCTTGGAGACATGCAAAACTGGCTGGGCAAGACGCTGGGCAATCTGCTGCCACTGCACGTGGTCCAAGCGGGAGGCTGTGCTGGAAACCCTGAAGATGCCTGTCCACCCCCAGGGATTCTACAGCTCAAAGTCCTTCTCCCTAACAGTACTGGAACGTAGGAAATGGGATGTGCATATGTCTCCCATGTATAACACTTCAAAAACCCCAATGCTTCCACATCAGAGATCATTTCATGCTCAAAAATCCATCCTTCATATTTTTACTGTCAATAAACTTTGGTAATTCTGTAATTCTCTTCCAGTTTCTAGCTGTCTAAGGGTTAAGGCTGAGTGGTTCTCAGGAGCCCAGTGCTGGGTTTGTAAGGGGTTCTGTCTGGTTTTTGTCTCTGAGAGCTGCCTTTCAGCCAGCCTGTGCTCCTCTTGCTTTTCCTTGGCTTGACTCTTTGCCTCCTCTGCATCTGAATACATTAGATACGGAGTGTGGGGGATTTACAGTGCTGCTGGCAGTACCAGACAGAGAATAGCTTTGTAACTGTATCCCTGTCTTCCAGCAGAGAAAATCTTTGATGGAGATCTCTACTCACTAATGTACATGTAAGAACACAACCCCTCAATGCTCGGCTTTCATTAATATTGTAGTGATAGTTATGCACATGCTGTGAGGAAAATGGTGAAGCCTGTGCATGACATGTGTGTCTCTGTATGCCAAGCCAGGCCCTTCCTTGCTATAAATCGGTGTTGCTTAAATATTGCTTTATCATGCTGTGGTCATTCACCTTAGGCAAGGAGAATCTGACCTATGGCATTCTCAGATGTTTATACTTTTGAAGTAATAATATCCCTAGGCCATCAAAATTCCTCTGTAACTCACTGGTGTATCAAAACTAAACCCAGTGGTCACAAGAAAACCTTTAAGGGCATGTGTCCTTGGAGAATTATTTCTGAGTCAACAAAGAAGGAATCTAAAGTTGTGACACTTATCTGTGTCTCATCTCAGTAACTAGAAATGTGCTGAGCTCTCTGGATATTTGGCTAAACACGCCAGCCAGATGGTTCCCTGGTGGGCAGAGTGGTGAGAAGCATTCTGGAAGATTTGCACAACATCATGTTACATGACATCATGCTACCTTGTCCAGGAGAGCCATAAAGAGGGTCTGAACTTTGCAGAAGATATCTACTCTCAGAGCTTGGAGATTGCTTAGGAAATGAGCACATAGGCTGAGTCTACAGCATGTAGCAGAAATAGGCTGGACACAAGGGGATGGCAAACAGAAAGAAATCGAAATGTGATTTTCTGATGGCAGGTCTCCATAAAAACTCTCCATTATTTTTTGAATGACTTCCAGAATTCATCCAAAAACAAAAGTGACAACGCATCAGTTTCCAGTGCACACTCCAGCAATGAAAAGATAAAATACCTGGCTTTTCACGGATTTATTATTTTCTTATAGCACATTAAAAAATAGACATAATGCTTTGAGCTGAAATCTGTTCCTAAACATTCCTGCAGGATCCCAGTGTACAGTAGTCCTTGCAGAATTATATTCAGCAGTTGACTACTAAAGAAATGTTCTATTATTAACTAACATGTAATTAGTTCATTAAAAAATACCTCAGCTGAATACTGTGTAACATAATACAGCCTACTACTAGAGTGAGGAGATTTCAGGCCCAGCACAAATGGAAGTGAAATTACAGTGTAAAGAAGTGGAAAAGAGACAGTGCCAGCTGGCAGGCTACTAAGTGTTTCAAATTACTGTATGTTTATGACCTCTGTGTTCTTAAACAAAATTAATTAGATTATGCTATTCGAGAATCTTGGAATGCAGTGGCCACATGCCAAACTTATCTGAACCACACATCTTAAGTTTAATTAAGATGTTCTTAATTTCTCCAGGTATTCCTTTTATACACACATATACTCACATGTGTGTGTTTGAAGTGGTGCCTGTGGGAAGTGATAAACAACAGACTGCGATTCCTGAGGTGTGTTTAAGGTGGCTGCTTGCTTAATAGGACTTGGGGCTAAATCCATGGAAGGGCTTGGATACAACTTCAGGGCTCACTTGCTACTTTAGGTCCCCAGTCAAAAGTTCAGACCCTCAGGTCCCTTGTTAGCTGCCACCTAAATGTGGGGTGTTTATCCATGTTGCAGGGAACTAAGCTTTCAATGTTACAGTTTTCAATGTCTTGAAGTTCTGCTGGTTATTGTAACAAGTTGTTTTGCCTTATTATCACTGATAATTTATCAGCTCTCCCATGCTGAGTTGGGCTAAACTTCACCAATATCCCTGCAGATTTTGAGGTGCTGTGGACATGCTTACCAACAGATTGAGTGCCGCTGCAAAAAGAATTCAGATGGTGCTCCTTCCTGATGCTGCTTTTGGGGTCAGAGCATCATCCACCTGTGCTGTGAAAGGGATGGGTCCATTTCCTTCACTAACCAAGGAGATTTGAAATCTCACCTCCCATGTTGCAGAGAGCATCTTCATGTTTAGAAGGTGGTGTTCAGTGGGGGTGGAAGAGGGACTTTGGAGAGGGTGAGTGAGTCCGAAGTGGGAAAGAAAGGAGATGAGGAAATGCTTGTTGCTCCATCAATGCTGATGTGCTAATTGGAGCAAGGAGAAAAGGTTCTGTCTCTTAATCATCCTAATGAATGTCATTCCTGCTACTTTTCTCTGACACAGTGAATACTCCCCAGTTCTGAGGAATGGGGAAAAGCTTCAAAGAAAGGTGAGAAATCCTTTGCCTGCAAACCGTCTGAGACTGGGCAGTAATGCATATTCCAGCAGAGAGTGAAATGTGTACTTGAATTTCATCAGGCTTACAACATCCTTGATGCTTATGCTGAATGCTGAGCAGCAATGGAGACAGAATATCACCATACACTCCTCTGGGCATGCTTTGAAAGAAAGAACAATCTTTCTTTCTTCCATTTGCTTTGAAAGCATTCAGATGCATATCTTTTACGAGACATTTCATGACTGTGAATGCTCAGGAGGAACACTCAAGGAACAAAAACTGTGAAAAAAAAACCAAACCAAAACAAAAAAAAACCCTTGAACTGAAAGGAAATTTAAACTAACCTTCCTTGTTGATGTTTACTAGTGGTCAGTACTGTGATTTGCCAATATACATGATGGTCCTTTTGGAGTCCATGCTCTTAGGCACATAAAACTCACCTCATGCTTAGGTCTCTAAGCCAGGGCTGGTGATTCACCTGGGGGGGCTGAGTTCTGGTGTCTAACAGTATGGATGGGTAGATCTGCCAAGCTAGTGGTAAAGTAGAGCTTGGGGAGTGCCCATAGCTCACAGAATTTTTGCTCAGAACAATATTGCTCAATGGTGGTACATCATTTCACATGCTCAATGCCTCAAGCATATTTGCAAACTCAGAAATCTACTTGTGTGCATAGACCCTTGAAGGGCTTGTCTGCTTGTCCTTGCTGAGCAGGCACTTTAATAGTACTCTCCTGCTACTCCTAATTAACAAGTAAAGCTAAAATATTCATCACTGTCATACAAGAAATTGAGTTGCAAAGCCTCTGGAAGGAGTAAAGATTTCCCTTGGACTCCAGTTTCCTTATTCCTCTGTGTACCATTGAATTGGCAAAGAAAGTGTAAAAAGAAATCTTTGTGACTGTTAAGTAGCTGCCATTTTGGCTAAGAAAAATAGATCTGGTGGTTCAACACTACCTGTTCAGCCTGAAGGGACCTCTCTTCAATAAACACAGACCAAAGCAGTCATCTGTAGCAAATACACATTAGTTATGAAATGTGATGGGAAAGTTTTTAAGGGCCACTGCTGTGAAAAATTAATCATATCAAAACTTGATCATATGTTCTCTGAAACAGCTGGCTGCTTGTCCCCAGGATTTGGTTTCAATAACCCTTTGCTGAAAATGTGTCTTTCAATACATGCTACTGAATTAGATTAAAACAGTTTAATGCTCTGACCTCCAGAATTTCTCTCATTTTTGTTGTGCAGAATGCAACACAGACAGCACATTCAGTCAATTTTGTTGTTCCTCTTAAATGTATTCTCATATTCCTCTATTTTCTCTTGACATGAGTCTTCCTCTCAAAATGTTGTGATCCTCAGGCCACAGCCTGCCATAAAAAATTATATAAAAAATGTTAAAATATCACCAGACTTTACAAAAGGAAATTTAAAAGCAACCCATCTTCAATGTTTACTGTGGCATTTATTACATTTTTTTTTTTAAATCAGAGAATTGCTTCTTTGTGGATCCCACTTAACTGAAACTGTACCTAAGGTGGATTCTTTGGAGCAATTGAAAAACTATGAGAGAGAAAGGCACAGAGCCTATAGACAGTGTCTTTATTTGTAAAGAGAAACTTTTCACCAATTCTATTTCTCAAGGATTTCTTTTAGTTTGTGTTTTGGTTTGGTTTGTTCTTTGGAAGTTTTCTGGCTCTTACCTGTAACGGAGATAGAAGCTAGCTAAGAAAGGTAAAGACAGTCTCCTGCACATAAAGCTGAACCTGCTTTTCTAGCTCCCATAATCTTCTTAGACCTCTGGACCATAGCTGGCTGCTTCACAGTCTGCATGTCTGAGTTGGAATTTGTGAAGAATGTATTGTGTTGGACTGGTACAAACCCTTTACGTCTATGCAGGGGTGTTGCTTCACTAAAACATTATTGTTTCATTCTCTTTGACAGGGACTTTTCAACTGATAGATCAGCAAATAAAATGCCTCTGGTTCAGAAAGAAAATAAAAATTGCTCTTGCAGAATGCTGTGCTGTTGACAGGTGATTTTTCTAAGAAAAGTACTTGCCTAGGGGTAATGGGCATAATTGGATACTGTTTTACTTCAGTTTAATGCCAGGCTTTGCAGACTAAAACAAGGCCCTTTGAATTCAGCAAGCCATTATTTAAAATAGAAAACAATTATCTTATGTTCTGGCTAATGTCTGGTAAAAAATAATTTAATTAACCAAATATGAGAATGATAGGAAGTGTTGGTGTTGGCTTGTCCCAGCATTTTCCAAACAGTAGAATACAGTAGTTATGCAATACATTTCCATGCAATGAAAGGCTTTTTTTCCCATGTTGTAAAATGGAGGATACTTATATCATTGTGGTAAATGTATAAGAGGGGGGTACTGCTTTTCATTACCTTCATTTTTTATGCTGACATCTGGACAGCTTCAGTGTGGCCACAATTAGTCCCACAAGCATAACTTTTGTTCTTTCCTTCATGGCTCCCTTACTCCTGGAGAACTCAGGTCCTTATTGTGATGGCTATCAGTAGTCTGATTTGCAAGTCTTATATGAAATATGTTCAAAATTTGTGCTTTAATAAGAGCTGTGGGAAATTGAATGTGTTTGGGATGTAAAAGGCAAAAAAACAAAGATGGCTCATGAGCTGATTATGCAGAAATAGAATTTCTGCCACAGATTTCAAAGCAATGCACCCTTCCACTCACAAAGAAAAAGAAAAATAACACCAGAATCAACCCAATACTTTACCCAAAGTAAAAAACCTCCAAGCCCAAAAGACCTTGGTGATGGACTGTATACCACCACGCTAAGGGTAAATATCTTCTTTTGTTTCAGATTCAAATACAGACATGTATATTTCTCTATTGGCTCAAATAACTTTTTCTCCTCTGCTGGCCTTATTGTTTTTTATTTCTCTACTCTGAAACTCCCATTTATTTACCTATGTTTATTCTTAGAGAATCTGTTTTGTTCTTTCTCTTGATGATGCAGAATACTGTTTCTATGTACTATTAAAAACAAACAAACAAACAAAAAATGTGATTCTCCCTAATTTTCTCCAAGAAAGAGGCAAGCAATCACAGTGAACTCTCCTAGACCTGAGCCAAAGAGATGTACAACTTCTTTAAAAGCTTGTCTCAGCAGCAGTCCCTGCCAACCCTCTGCCCATCACAGCCAAGGCAGTAAGTCCAGGACAGAGTGCTCTTGGAAGGGGCTTCTTTGCAGTTGGGAACTCTGGCAGGCTTTGTGCAGATCTCTTAGCTACAACTGTTTAAGATTATTTAGTGGCTTTTAAACACTGTTCATGCCCATTCCGAACAAGCCCACAGAACATCTGCACAGTGTCTGCTAGCTGTGCTCAGGGAGTGTACCAACAATCCTATATTGTTCTAAGCAAACATATATCAGTCCAGATTTTTTTCCTGTGTCTTACTATCCTCTTCGAGCACTGAGGAGGCTGTGACCTTTCATTGATTCAGGCATGGAAACTATAATAAAAATACTGAGCAGTTATATTTGCTTTGGAAAAGTAATCCTATTGTTCTTCTCTTTTAAAGCTTAAACTAACAGTCAGCATGAATGTCATCTTTATAAAACGATAGGAAACCTACAGTGTCTGGTATTAATAAATGCCTCTGTGTTCAGTGTCTGAACAGGGTTGGGGCTGAAAGGAGAGAATGAAGTCCTCATGACAGAACTCAGGGGTAGTCTCTCTTGTGAGTATTTTTATGAGATGCAACTGCTACAGAAGTGCATCTTGTGCATCCCAAGGCAATCAGTTTGCTCGTCAAGGGAGCACAGTGATAATTTATTCCTGACAGGAGAGGAGAGCCCATAATGGTGGTTTGAACTGCCACTGCTGTTTGCTGACACAATTCGAGCCTCCTCTGAACTGCTGATGGTGTGATCAGAGGAAGGATTCCTGCTGCAGAATTCCCTCCTGATGGGGAGAAATAGCAGCCTCATCGAAATCAGTGAGCCCTGAGCTGCATCATAGTCAATCCCAAACACTGCTGAATTTTACTTTTCATAGAATCATCCAGTAGTCCTGAAGTGCAAGCAACAAGATGCAAACGACTTTTTAAGTATAAAGGTGACAGCAGAGAATCATGCACTGACTACCACTGTAACTGTGGACTGCAATCACTATGAAAGTTGATCTAATTTGCCACAGTATTTTTCATAGCCTACTTGCTGTTGTAATGACTGGTAACTGAGAACAGTGGTGGAAGATTTGTCTTAAGGTTATTATATAGGGCAGGGTCTCAAGAGATAACCATGATTTGGTTCATGGTTCCTCTTTAGTCCTTCTGCATAGATTCAAGAGAGTCACTTAATCTTTCCCAGCTCCTTTTCCCTGTCTACAAAAGCATAATGTTTTCTGTCTGTTAAAGTTGTAAGCTGTATAGTTCCAAAGTGTAACTGCATTATATGTTTATACTGCTGAAAATACATGTGGCTTTGATCTCAACAGTGGCCAACATGCAGTCATTAATAAAAATAGTATTAATTAAAAGTAAAGACCTCATTACATTTTAATAGGGCTGTATTAGATAACAATGGCTGTACATACTGAATTAATGTAATTTTCACAATTGTGCTCAGAGTAGGGAATGATTTTGGCTGGAAACAACTCAAACAAGCTGTGCCAGCAGCTGTGAGGTCAGGAACAACTGCTGGGTTTTATTTTTCTCTCTTGGTATTCTTAGAGTTCAGTCAGTAAAAGAAGGAGGTGAGAAGCATACAGAAAGTTCTGATGGTGTCCAGCACTACTTTTCTGAAGTTGGTCTTTGTTGGTGAGCAGGCATAGCTCAGACTCACTGCTTTTATATGGTCCTAGGAATAAATGGATCAAAGCAGGTTGTATTACGGTAAAGTCAAAAGATATGTAGCTATTATGCTTTAAATCTTGTTTTCTTTTGAAAATCACTCCCAGAGACAATTTTCACAACCTACCCATCATATGCAAGCCCCAGAGTGTGTAAAAGTGGAGGCCTAGTGTACACCTTATTTCTGCATGAAAATGGGTTTTTCTGGATAATATTTCATACAAGCACAAAAGGAGGCCAAAAATATGTGTACATCAATGTATGCCAGTTCTGGAAAGGAGTTCACCTTTCAGCTCTGAACACAGACTGTACAGAGAGGCCCTGCTATTGCAATGGCAATGGAGACAAGGAGACAAGGAACAATGCTGCCTTGCTAACAGACTCTTCAAAAGACCTTATGTAAGAGGAAAACTTGTGCAAGAAGTTGTACATCTCTGACTCAAGATTTGAGGAGTGCATTGTGACTGCTTGTGTCTTTCTGGGAGACTATTAAGAAGAGTCACAAGTTTTGTGATTTCTTTTTGATAGCATGTAGGAATAATTTTTCTACAATTTGTGATTGCCCCATGATTGGGGCATGATTTGTATTCAGAAATATAAACAGAATAACTTTTTCACAACCCCGGAATAAGTAGCCACTCTGCTGTTTTGTCCTCGACTTTTAGATCAGTTCAAGACTTTTAAATAAATCATCTTCTTTCTGATATTTGACTAATCCAGGTAAGAAGAAAGCCAACACCTTACACTGATTATTTATGCTTGAAGACCTGGCAGACACAAGATGTCTTGAACACAAAATATGAGAAGAGTGTCTTAAAACAAAAAAAAAGTGTGTTTTTTAAATTTAAAAAAAATATATATGAATTTTTCAGTTTTCCTTCTAAGTCTTCTGTGTTGTTTTTGCAGTCTTCTGCTTGCAACCAAATATGTAAAGCAAAAATATTTCAAATCTCTGCATCTAACTGAATTAGCGCTTGTTAATGCCCTAAGCTCATGAACTAACCAGCTGGACTATGCAGAGAGATCATGTGTCTGGTGTAGCCCATGTTTTGGATAAGAATATTAATGAATTTAAATAAATTCTAAATTCTCTAACTGTTCTGCTCCCATCAAATAAAATTTCTGCTCGTGAGTGATGGATTACAAACATATGGAAATAAACAGCCAGTTTGCAACAATTTTTGCTTTCAGTTTGGTGCTCAATAGTCCTGGTTTTTGGTTCACAGCTTATGCTGTGCCCTCTGTCTCTTCCTCTTGATTCTGTGATCTCTCTTTTAAGGTGATGTCAGCAGATTTAATCATTATATCACTAGAGTTGGGCAGATGAAAATAACAAAACCAGTGCATTAGAAGCTTTCTAGGAAGAGGAAAAAACTATAAACCATCAACTACTAAGGACAAGGAAGGTAATGGATAGAAAAAGAAGTCCAGACACACTTCCACCTACACAAACTAATAGAAAGCACTGCAACTGAGGCTAATGTCGTGACAAAAATCCTCATTATCTGCCAGGAAAAAAGAAATGCATGACCAGAACTAGCATATAGTGTATTCCAGCTTTGCTGGAGAAGGAGACAGCAGGTGCCATCAAGAAACATTATCATTGTCATCATCATCATCAAGGCAAGTTCACATGCCTCATCAATAGAAGTCTGAAAATGAGTTGGGGTTTGGGTTTCTTTTGGTTTTGTTTTTCCTGGAGGATTACTGACCTCTTCCTTGATGATTCAAATTCCTGCTCTTAGTCTGCTAAACTGGAATGTTGTTATGAACAACCCTGAGTATGGACAGGCTTGTACCCACATCACCAGACTAGCAGTATCAGGAATAATCTGTAACCCATATAAAGATATATTTTGGCTACTTCTTGCTCTCTGAGCTACTCTGGGCTTCTGTTTGATCTGTACCCCAGACCAACACATGAGGTGAGGAGTACAGTCCTAGTGTGACATGGCCATACCCTGTTCCTTTATCTCTCAGAAGAACTCTCATGTGTTGTTTGTGGATCAGAAATGCCACACATCTCCTTTCAGTGCCTCAAGGCACCCAGTTGCGGCAAAGGGGATGATTTGAAGCCCAATTCCCTTGTGAACCAGTGCAGAATGGAAACCAGCCTTGCTGCAGCTGTGTTCTCATACAAGATTTCCTGGCATGTGAACAACACAGACATTTCTTGTGGCTTCATTTTAGACTTTTTGCAGAGGAGGCAAAGTCACCAGCTCCTTGAAAGGAGAAGAAAGAACACAGAGCCAAGCTTTTAGTGAAAATTAACAGTGCTGTATAAAGTCACTATTTAATACTCTGTTATGCTGTATCCATGAGTCTGAGAGAAGCTGCCAAATGTGGAGTGTGAAATAGGATTTTTCTTCTATTTCATAGGAAGCGTGTCTAAATACATAGAAGGAAGGGCTGAGCACATGTGGGTATGACATCTGGGTGGTCAAAGAGAAGCTATCTGTAAACTGGACTTCCTTCAGGAACTGATGCCCGAGGACAAGGTTAAGCCTTAGCACCCATCACTTGTTTCAAACAGTAAGGCACACCCTAACAGGATTTTGGACTTGCCCACCCCAATGACTATCGACAAATTCATGTGGTCACTATCACACCCAAAGTAAATTTTATTATGTTTAAGCATAAGGCCAATGAACCCCTTAATTATTATTACATCCGTTTACACAGGAATCATGTCAGTCCAGCTAAATGTGTGAACATTTGGCCACTATCTCTGCTTCCTTTGTGATGCAGAAGTTTCTGGCCTTGTTCCCAAAACTCCAGCAGAGCCATCAAAATAGCAGTAGGGGACAATCTGGCAGAGTGAGACCATGTGGCCGGGAGTCTGGAGACCTGGGCTCTGGTCTGGGCTTTGTCACAGACTTCCTGTGGACATGAGATGAATTCACTTAATCTCACACTCCCTTAGTTTCCTCTTTTGTAGAAGAAGGATGATAATAATCACCCACTTAACAGAGGAGTTGTGAAGGCAATTAATGTTTCTAAAGCCTGTCGATGTCCATAAGTGTAACCACTAAATAAGCAAAATATATTACAACTATTATTTATTTTACTATGTGAATATTGCCAAAGCCTGTAAATTTCCCTCAAGTCTGCAGATGAATTAGCTGTTCTCCTAAATACTCAAGTGAGAAAGAAACTATGGCCAAGGAAACTATTGCATCCTGCTTGAAGGAAGTAGCTAATGAATGAACAGTTCACTCTGGAAAGGTAGAATTTGGACTTGAAATCCAGACATTTGTTGTTCCCCGGTCACTGCCTGTGAGCAAGCTGATGGTTAGACCAGATGACCCACTCTGCTCCTTTCCAACCTTATCTATTTTGATTACGTGGTGTAGGAACCAACAATTATTTTCAAAGAGTCCATCATTTACTGATGTGCACTTTGCTAACTTGAAAAATAAATACTAGATTTTGCTAACTAATCCGATGTGTTATGGATTTCCCAAGTTCTGATAACAACATACAGATGAACTGCTTAACTCAAAATCTAAATATTTTTTCACTATTAAATTATTGTTTTCGCAAAACCATCCTTTTAAAATGAAGTACAGTCATGATCTGGTACTTACTAAAAATCCCAGTGTGTATTTTGCTTTCATAAAAATAAATAATTTTCAGTTCTCATTACCTCATTGTCCTGACTGCTCCAGAATTTTATGGATTATTTCTGCTGATAGCAATTTTAATTTAATATATTTTTAAAGCATTTTCTGATAGAACCGTTTAATATGATGGGAATTTAAGTATCTCTTGCCACAAATATTTTGTGACATGTTATTTTCTGATGTGACCAGTGGCATGAACCAGTGTATCTGTATTACTCACAGATGCAAAACACTCAGAACTTCTTAGATCGGCTAATGTACCTGAACATCATGAACCAGAAAGCATTAACACCTGCTAAACACTCATATGAATATTAAAAGTTCCCAGTATTTTACAGACATTACAGCTTCCTGCTTTGCATTATACAGGTACACCAATCTACTTATTAGGAGACCATAAAGCAAGGGATTTGGAATGTAAGCATTCTAAAATATTTAGAGACAACCTGTTCCAAATTCAGGAGTAGGCTGGAGACCCACTGGGGTGGGAGAAGATCCAGAAAAGCAGTATTCTCACACTTTTTCAAGCCTGTGTTTAATATGTTACAACCCCTATATAACAACTCTTTTGGAGCTTTGTCTATTCCGCTTTTCTGTTTTAAAATTTCTGTGAAATGTTTTCTGTGTGATTGCCCTTACAGAGTATAAGAATCACAGAACAAAACTGAATGTACCCCATCATCTCATCCTGGATCAAAACCGTGTTCCAACATTAAAAAAAAAAATCCATCAAAGAATTATGTAAGTTATAGTAGACCAGATTAAATAATAAGTATCAAACCAGCTATGCCACATTGATATTAGTGTTGTGTACACAAATATAGAGGACTTCTAATCAAGAAGAAATTTTACAAGAAAGAAATACAAAGGCTTTAAAACAGCACAGAAAGCCAAGCCAATAAGAGAATGGGTCATAAAGATGGAAGTCCTTATTTAATTTAGTTTATGTTACATTTTAATAACCTTGCAGAGACAATAATCTGAAGTACATGATTCCAATATTCACATATTCTTTACAGTATTGACTGTCATGGGTCCAACTTCATGCCTGACTGGAAATGTAAAATACATTCTGACAATCCTTACTTCCATGTAATGAAATAAATGGGTTCTTTTCTTTCTCTTCCCTGTCCAATTCCCACTATCTCACCTTAGTGTGGAATTCTATGCTTGAAATGAGAGCAAAGTGGAAAATGTCTCCTTTGCTTCCAAGGTATCAATCCAGCAAAAGCTGGAAACGTCCAGTAGATGATAGTCAGCATTCCTTACCCCAAATAAATGGATTAATAAATGCAATGCTCTCTGTGCAAAGTCAAGGAGAAGATAAAAAGGGATGATCCTTCCACCCTTAACACACAAGTGACAGATATTCTTATATGTACAGTCAGTGAAACAAACTGCATTCCATAAGCAAATTGCTTTCAGTTAGCCCCACATCAAGAAATAGTTGTAAGGAATCGCACTGTAAGTTACCTTAAGCTAAATTAAAATAAGATTCCTCCTTCATCCTATACATTGCATTACAGCATCTCCTGTACATTGCATTACATTGCTATTTCAGCAGGACTTCAGAAATCTACTTCAGAGATTTATTTCTGCGGAAATAAATTGCAATCTTTGGCCTGATAATTTATTATCCAGCAGATTTGCTTCAATCAATAAATCAGGCAAGGAGACTCAATCAAGCTTATGTAATCAGCTTCTTATCTAACAGGTGCTAAAAATAATGGAAGTCTGTACCTGATAATTTGGTTGCCTTTCTTTTGAGTATGGCATAATAAATGCAATGAATGGATACTGCTGTATTCCTCCTGCAAACACTTTCCCACCTTCCACTGATCAACTGTAGGCTTGGTTTCACCATCACTTGTGTCAAGAAAAAGGAAATGTTCTTTTCCATGAACCCAGAACCAAAGAGATTTTTCAGTGGAAACTTCTCTGAATTCTCCTTACAGAGCCTCTGCATTAAATGAGGGAGCAATCACTGGTCTCTGAGTATTTGGGAGTGGAATTATCCTGTACAAAGAGTGAGCGCCTGCAGCTGTCAGAGCAAAGCTCAGAGAAATATGCCAACATTTTCACAGTGCAAGAGCAGATGTGGTTGAAATTGTTGACACGAAGCAAGGGCACGAGGTCAAATGCAGATTTTCCATATCAGATTTTTCAAATGTCTTTTCCGATTAAGGCAAGGATGGTACTTGGCCAGGGAATTCAACACAAATCTTATGAAAGGCATAATTGGTCAGGAAACAGAAGCTGGTGTAATGTATTCCAGCTCGTAACAATACTACCTCATGAATAACGCTTTGGTTTATTTTTATTTCGCTTTTTAAACTTTATGCATATGTAGTACAATGCCTACTCTCAGTCTTATGAATGCATGTAAACACTCATTAATGTTAGCAGGAAACGGGTATGATTTTCAAGGGAAATGCAGACTTTTCCTTCTCCCTCCACACCCTATTTTGCTAGGCAGAGTTCGAGGGGAAAACCCTTGAGGCATCCTGCTTGGACTGGTGGTTTTGATCAGCACCATTTTGCTTCATACACTATTTTACAGAAGAAACTTCATCTCATCTTTCCTACAGAAATATGTAGGAAAGGCTCTTGGTCAACAGAGCCATGTACTGAGCTGAGCAGGACGCCAGCACATTCACCGTCCCGAACACTGGCAACCACAAAGAGAAGGGGGCAGTCCCCTAGAGGGAAATGACTAGGTTAAAAAATCACCTTGAAAGAAAATGAAACCATCTATCATCCCGTTCCCCACTTTTGAGTGAAAAAGTTGTACAGGAGTCCCAAATTTCTCAGTATGATGTGAGGCTTTTCTAGAAAACTGACTTTTTGAGTGAAAACTGAGATTGCCTTTTAATCCTAGAGCTGGGAGACATGAAACAATAAGGAAAGCATCAAATGTTGTGAGATTCATCATAACATCTCAGGATTTGGCAAGGCTGCATCCCAGTTTATAGCTGAGAGAACTCATATCCCCAGCAAGTGTTATTTGCTGCTGAGCACTGCACTCCTGGGTCCTGCTGCTCCAGGACCCTGCCTGAAGTCAACCGAGCTCCACTTGCGTGATACCGGATCAGCGCAGCGCTGAACCAGACCCCAACTTTTATTGACTTTTCAGGCAGTCTGCCACTTGGCAGGAGAACTTAGATTCAAAACATAAAAGCCATTTTTTAAAGCATGAGGGATTCACTGGTAACAGCAACTGGAAAGCTGAAATTGAAACCCAAAAAGGCACAGTACCACATTACAAATTCCCTGAACCATCTTGTCCCCTTTACTGCTTTATTAATCTCTATGCACTGATCACTAATCATTTTTTGCTTGGATTAGAAAATGACAGTTAATGTTCCAGCTTTTTCTTTTTCTTAATGATTATTTCATAGTAGTAATATTTTAGTCATGCAATCTTATTTTCTCACAGAACGGGTTGGGGATGTTTTTTACTTTTTCAATACTCCAAACTAGTTTGAATATTTTCAATATTTTTAACTTCTGGACAAGTGACAAATATTAGAACTATGAGCTGGATTGAGTAGCTTTTGCCAGACAGATTAAATCTCCTGAGAATTTTTTTGCTTCATTCATGGACAAGCAACCAACCATTATTTGCTGGAGTCTGTATGTGCACAGTTAAATTTTGGGTTTTGACAAATATTCATGTTTGTTACTTGGACATTTTCCTTCTTCAGAGAATTTTTTCAGTAAAATTCTCTTGCTCCAGAAAGCAAAATGGAAAGTGCAAAAACATTGGGGGAGCAAACAAAATTAGCATTTTTATTACAAATTATGTCTACCCTACTTGTTGTTCTTTCCCAACAAGCAGAATTTCTTTATTCTCATTTTGAACATCTTTAAAAGCAGGTATATTACACACACAAGCACAGACCATAATCTACAGTAGATTTTCAGATATTTTTCCTTTTTTTTTCACTGCATGCTTCATGCTAAAAATGGGTCTTCCTTTATGTCCATTTTGTTTCAACAAATCCAGGTTTTCAACAACTGATACTTGTTTAGGTGTGGTGGCTCACTGTTCAGTAGCCCTGTGAGGTGAGTTTGGTGCTTCCACTAAACCTTACTGAGGATAAACACAATAAAACAAGATTTTGTATTAGTGAGCACAGTTAATTGCTTCTATAATGTAGAGATGAGGTTTTAAATAGTGATGAAGGCTTAGTCAGATGTACTTAAGATAGATCAACAAAATAACGTGGGGTTTCTGAGCTGCCTGTGGTTTATCTTTCCAGAGGTAAAAAGAGAAATTGCAATAATACTGTCACTAATACCATCAAATGGATACTTGTGGTGTTTCACTTTTTATTTGTCCACCATTTGGGATAAAAACCCTAGTGATAAGAAGCCAAGTGAGTGGTTTTCTCTTGGCCCTGTGTTCTCTGATTTGTCATGTAAAAAATGACTCAGTAGTCTAAGTAATAACCAGGAGAATGCCCTTTCCAGATCATTTCTCTGTGTTGAGAAAAACCTGAGGTTGGTGGATGGGTTACTCATGGGGAGGGCAATAAGAGAGATAAATCTGATGGAAGACTTGCAATACATTGAATGCCTGTAAGGAGAACAAGATTGGGACCCTCTAAAGATCCTGTCCCAAATTCTCACTGTGACATCACTCTGAAATAAAGTATGGAAACTAGAATACATGTATTTCAGATGGTTCAGATGTTTTCACTGATTCATAGAGAACTGAAATAAGCTTTTAAGATGTTATAAAAAGAGAAAGTATCGGAAGTTACTTGTTTATTACTTGTTAATAATTTATTATTATCATTGATTCCTCTCAGACAAGCATAATGTCTAAATGCAGATGGAAGGGGTCACAACCTGCTGAAGGCTCAGGCAAAATATTGCATTAATAGTGCTGAGTAGGAAAAGCAAAAGAGGTGCCCAAGACTGAAAATCAGTAAGTAAAAATAACTTAAGAAAATAAATTTTAATTTCAAGGAGCTTCAGTCTGGGGTATGGTAAAGAGCTTGAGATCTGATTCTTGGTCTGATGGTATTTTTTTTGTGGGGCTGGGAGATGAGAGCAGATAATGTTTACATAGCATATCTGACCCCCTATATGCCAGTCTCATTTTATTCAGTGGAACATTCCTTTCCTCCAGCATTTTGCCTCATGTATTTAGATAGCAAACTTTTCAAAGTCCATGACTACTTCTTGTGAAATCTGTGTTTATGCACTTGCAAGCATGCTGAGGGCCCTAAGAGCTACTATATAACAAAATAAGAGAAGGTCTCAGGAAATTCAAGGCCTTCAAAGCCCTTGAAGAATATGGAGATAATTTTTATGTGGTTTTTTTTAGTTTTGGTCCATAACCATATCTCACTGGCAATATAACAGAAAAACTTAAGAAGCTGGTCACAGTGGAAAAGAGCAGAAAGAGCAGAAATTTATCAACATGCTATTTCAGGCAACTCAGGAAAAGTATTCTTTTCATCCTTTCCTCTGGGCATGTTCTACGCACTTTTTACATAATAATTTCATTACTTGCATCACACACTGTAGAATAAGAAGGAAAAGGAAAGCTCATTTATGAGGCAGTAGTCTCCAAAATTAGGAAACTTTTCTGTTTTCAGAGAAGTTCAGAGACAAGGTAGGTGCCAGTGCTCATTGACTTTCATAGATATTCTATCTCATTAATAGATCAAGACAATAGTTCTAAATTTAACTGATTGGGAAACAGGAAGAAAGTGGACTGAATACATTGTATGAAGGGCTATAATCTGCAAAGGTTACAAAAGAGTATTTTCTAGCTGAACATTTACCGTACTGTTTTTAACAACTCTGACTCTTTAGAATGCACAAAGAAGCAGATAACAAAGCCTGTAGGCTAAAAAATTCCCTTTTCCCTCACTATATCACTGGCCAACACATGATTAAATTCAATTTGTACCCTAGACAGAGGAAAACAAATCCATTAAGATGATGATAAAGCAACTGCTTGTGATATCGATGCTTGTTGTTACACCAAATCCAGAACATCACAGCCTTTCAGTTCCCATTTCTGCCCATTAATTTAAATGATAAAGTCAGTGGTAATTGAATGCACTATTTAAAGTGAAACAATTACCAAAGAAAGCCCAAGAAACAACTTATTTTTTATGGGATTAACCTGTTGACTGAAATATAGAAAGGGAAAAGTAAAAGTAGTGGTAAACCTGGCTGAAAGACTTGTTTACATCTCTGTAATTTCCTGTGTTTCATCTGGTTATGAACTCCAGAGACTGAACTATTCCTTTGGGCTTCAACATGTTTCTAAGTTTTCCTTCTGTTCCCAAATATCTTAATTTAATGGCTAGTGTAAGTTTTCTTAGTGCTTTTAGATTTAAAAGCACAAGTTTTACCATTTTTTTCTGTTAATTTTAGCACCTTGAACAAGAAACTCAGACATCAAGGATTCCCGATCCTTCCTAAGTGCCTGTATCCCATTTATGTGGTTATGTGACATTCAGTGCTGCTGCAAATTTAATCCACAGCAAAGCAATAGGTTGTTTCTTCATGTATAATTTGTATTATATAATTTGTATGTGCTCAGCTCTTTTGGAGTGTCTCTGTCTCCAGTTTGTGGGAAGGCTTGTCTTTTACACAATCCTTCCTCTAGAGCTGCTGAACTATTCCTGTGCTTTTTCACTAACTATGAGAAAAAGTGTCTGGTATCCCATAGTGCAGGGGAGACTGTCTCAGTCCTGAGAGCATTTAGGTATAAACTAAATACCTAAGCACCCAGCCAGAGGTAAGCTTTCAAAGAATGAAGGATTGAATTATATACTCTGTGTCACAAAAAGGGTAATCAAGAGGGCCTGTCTACTCAATCTGCTAGTCTTTCCTTCCTGCCTGCCTTCCTGTCTTCCTGCCTTCCTGCCTCCTTTCTCTGTCTTGTTCTCACCTCTCTTTTTCTTTCTGAATCATGAATTCAAACATTAATTTTACCCAGTATTTTCTTGTCAACTGCTTCGTGTACTGGTAATTGATGATATTATGGCTCCATAGTGAAGATAAAATAATCTGACATTAATGAAAAGCATTCAGCACACAGGGAATCTGTCCAATGCCCCTTTTCTGTGTGCTATACTGCTTTCACACTCACTGAATACAGCTAACTACATTTGCCATCTCCTGCTACAAAGCAGTTACAAAAGTAGAATGCTCTTCACAAGAAGAACGGACAACACTCTCCCTTGATTTTGAGTGTCTGTTGTTTTGTTGTTGTAAACAACTAATTTTTGGGATTGTTACTCTTAGACATCTTTTTTACCACGCCAGGTGTGAGAGCACATATTGTAACAATATTTGCATGTGGGAGAATGTGCTTAGTGAACCAAAGATTGCTTCCTAATCTTTCTCGCAATTGAGTTCTCCCTGAGGCCCTCCTACTCAAATTTAACAATTAATTTTTTTTTTTTAATTTTCACAGCTGTTGAACCCTGGGAAATTCCTTTGACTCTGTGGGTGCTGTGCAGTTCAGGTCACTTATTTTTAAAATTGTAAAATGAATTTGTGACACTAAATAGTAAGTATTGAGCTTCACAATTTATATCTTTGCATAAGGGAAATCACAAACTACTTGTTGCTGTTAATAAAACATGAGACAACATTTGCATAAAGCCAAGCCCTTAGTTAATCCTTGAGCAGGCAGTGTGAAGTACAGTGTGTGCTGACTACATAGCCTGGAATGCCATCCCCTTACCAAGCTCAACCTGGAATTAAGGTCAGCTTGAGAGCTAGGTATTAAACAAAGAATGCAGATGCTCTAAATGGAAAGTTTACAGTTTTAGCAGACTGCATTCAAGATCCTGGAGATTTTTACTTCACCTATTGCCTTAAGCATTACAAATCTCCACAGTCCCCACATCCTTTTTCAAAGAAGCATCTGTTTCTCATGGTTCATTGAGGTATTAACCATTTCAGGCACCAGGTGGTTTTTATGACCAGATTTAATGCCTGACCCTACAGCCCTTACTTGAAGACTATTATACCGTGCAAAGTAGCTTTAATAACAATGAGAGGGAGAGGAGGGAAATGGCTTGTTTATTGTCCATCCATGTCTTTGATAGCATATGGAGTTGATTAGACAAAACCTGTAGCTTGTTTGCTTCAACCCCAATCAGCTTTGCACACCCAGCTTGAGACATGAAGGTCTAGCTGAGTTTCTCCCTGCCATGCAAAGCTCAGAAGCTCAAAGCCTAAGGTCTGAAGGCTCACCTGCATAACCCTCTGCAGGATGTCAGCAGAGACACCAGTCTTGCCTGTGACACCCAGCATGGCTGCCATGACTTATGGCACCACCTCCACAAACTGCTGCTGCTCAGGAGGAGAACAGGAGTATGAGGGGCCGTGCGCCAGCTGCTCCTCTGACCTCTGACAGCTGGCTCCAGAGAAACTTATGGTTTCTATGATCTTCCTTAAAACTCTTCCACTCCTTATTTGCACTGGGTGAGGGCTCGCTCAACTTGCCCTGTTGCTAGTAACCTACCCCCTGTCACTTCAGTGTTTCAGCTTTCCCAAGGGGGGATGGCTTTGTAAAGCACTCAAAACGTGCCTTTTCTCTGTAGGTGAGGAGCAGAGAATGGATCTTGCATCCTAGATCACAGAATCCTAGTGCTTGATGCACCACCACAAGACTTTCAGATGTATGGTGTCAAGGCAATGCCCAAAGAGTGCAATGAAGTGTATGAGTTCTGGTTTATGCATTTTAAGTTGTTCTCTTTGTCTCCTAAAAGTTCCTTAGATTTGAATGGAAATTATGGACTCATATTTTCCATGGATATCCTTTGAGAGTTGTGGGCTTTTTTGTTTTTCTTTAGCACTCATATATCCATTCCTAATTCAATTCTGTAGGCTCAGCAGGGACTGCAGTTTTATCAACATAGATTATCTTCCTAAAAAGAGGCAGGGCCTTGGTGAGACAAGCAGGGGAAGCCTGTCTCTGTAATGATTGTGCTTTGGATAATAAAGAGGAATTATATCCCAAATGATAGCTATCAGCCCAACAATATTCAAACCCACTGGAAATGAATGGACAAATTAGAACAAAACGGTTATTTTCCTTTTCAGTTATTTATCTAAAGGCTTTTCATGGTACATGATACAACAGTTCAGTGAAAGTTCAGTTTCAACCCGCAGCATTTGCTGTATTTCTAAAACTGAAGAGATGAATAGTATTTTTTTCCTGACTAGTGTAGCATTTTCTCCTCCTTGGGCAGGGCCCAAGTACTGACAGTCAATAGATGAGTCCTTAACTTGTCTGTGCTCTGTGCTCAAAGCAGATGAAACACACTGGGGTAGAGAGGTAAGAAACTTGTGGAAACCAAGAATTTAAGTCAAAGAGATGTGAGAAGGCAATACAGGGTAGCTGGGAAGAGGCCTGACCTAGGCAAGAAGGGGAAGACTGCCCTTCGTGTTCTCTACCTTATTTCTTTTTTAACTTGTGGTGTCTCTTTAATCTGAAAAACAGAAAATAGAAGGTGATTTACAAAAGCTATTCTTATTGCTTAGGAAGAACGTCAAGAGCTCTGTTGGTCTCAGTACATGAAAGCTACTTGAAGTGGCCAACTGCTTTGTCGTGTGAAAGTGTGTTCTGCTCAGAGGGGAAATAGTTGTATTTTCTAGGAAAGAGATTGTATCCTAATGATGTTTAGAGAAAGAAAGGAAATTGGCAAAAAACAAAATATAGCCTAAGAATAAGTGACAGGCCTTGTGGTTTTGTCACAGTAGTTCCTTGTTAAACTAAGTTCTTCCAGAAAATTATGTTTTGTTGGGGATTGTGAAATGTCAGACTTAATGAGAAACAAGCATGCTGCCAGGGGCCCTACACAGACACTAACCGGTGAACAATGTCTCCTACCAACACCACCACCACCAACTCAAATGCAGACAGTTCAAGGAGGGCAAGGGAGAGCCCACTGAAAAGCAGAAAATATGATGGAGCAGTGAGGGAACACTACAGGCAATATAATTGGGTTTAGCTTTGTTTAGTGTCTTTGGTTGATTTTTCTTTTAGTTCCTCCTTCTTATATTTGATTCGGGGCATTGAAACATCTGTTAGTTTGGGGAAAAACAATAAGATTTCTTGAATAGTTATAGAATTTTCAGAAATTCTGCAGTCAATGTCTGACAAAGAAGCAAATCTATATTAGAATGTATATAATTATTTGTTTCTATAAAACTCACAAAGCATATAATTACAGAGAAAGGAAAATAACAGATAGGAAGGAATACCAAATGTCAGAATGTTTGGGTTACTAAGCCATACTAAGATTAAGATCAAGATCAAACTGAATTTCAACTGTAGAGACAAAATTTAAAGCAATTAAGGAAAATGGTAAAGCAGATACAGGAAGTAAAAATGGGCATCTGAAAGACCTTGAATGTCAGAGCCAGAAAAAAAAAAAAAACCTGATCTAAACATTGGAAAGAAACAAAAAGTATGAAGAGGAAGGCAACATGGCATGAGTATATATGCAGTAGGTAGCATAAAAAACCATCTTGTATTCCAAAATATTCATGCTAAAAAGTAGCTGATAATGTGTCATGCATCTAGAAAATGGTTAAAAACAAAGAACATAGAATATAGCTGTAGGTATAGTAAAACTGAACTGTGACTACAGATTTCAGTGAATTTTTCTTGTCACAAACCATATAAAACCTATTCATGACGTAATATCTTGTCTTTTTCAGCACAAGTATGAAAATCTGCATGTATATCTAAAACCATCATTGGCATGATTTTTTCTCTATTATGGGAATGGGAACTTCAGTGAATTCTGCATCCATAAAAATTCAATAGACAGGAAAATCATAATGAGCATACTGACAATTTTTTTTTTAATATAACAGTATTGTAATAGGCATCAGGATATAAACCCACAATATAAGTAGAAAATATAATTTATTCTAACCTATATATCAGTATTTAGGGAGTGTAACATTTAATACAGATAATGATATTTTTAACATAGTAGGAGGTTGACACACAGAATCATTTCCAAAGCCCTTAATTTTGCATATTAATAGATGATAATTTATTTATGTGCCAACGGTGACAACAACTGGAAATCAAAGTCTCAGTTTTCAAAATGTGCACTTTTCAAGGCCTTGATTTGGCCTGCTAGTAGAGACATGTTGCCTGCAGACTAGGAAAATGCCACCATGTGTTCACAGTCTCAGTCTCTAGCTATCTGATCCCAGGCATGGGCTGTAAAATTACAGCCAACTTAGTCACTGAGGCTGAACCTGCTGAGAGGTCACTACCCAACTGCACAATCCCAGCCAGGATTTGTGGGAGTGCAGGAGAAGTGCTCTGTCCCCAGCCCTGCACCATGATACAATGCAGAGGGCTCATGGTGCGTAGCAGGTTTTTATGGCCCCGTGAAAACACTATGTGGGAAAAGTGTGGTTCCCAAAGACCTTTCCAACATTATTGACCACTGGGATTTACCAGCTGCTCTTTCCTCTCAGATTCGAGGGCTATAATTATGAGTGGCTGTAAAAGATGCACCAGGAGAGCAGCAGAAGTTCAAATGGGGGTCTCAAGAGACCTGTCCCAGGAGAAGTGCACTGCTTAGGGCAATGCAGTACAGAATTTTAATTTATGCACTTGAGAATTAGTAGAAATACAATGAGAAAGATGACAAACCATATCAATTCTGTAGTCTTAGGAGGCATGAAGACTTCAGCAAAGCATCCAAATATTCCTTGGGTTTATCCAACTTTTTCTAGCTCTTTGATGTTTATTATACACACATGCTCATAATTTAGAGCATCAAGCAAACATGTCCTTCTCATATCCTTAATAAAAAGGGTTTTGAAAGTTCCTCCAGTACTTCTATTGTATATTTGTAAGGAAAAAAATAAAGAACAGGTTTGGGGTTTATTGCTGTTTGTGGCTTTCTGGGACCACAGAATTACAATATAGAGGCATTGCTACAAAAGGACAAAGGACCCTTGCACAGAATCTGCCTTTATTTTGCTCAGTTTGACTTTCCCAATCAATACCTTGCTTTCCTTAGCATCAAAATTCATTGATTTACAGAAACTACAATCCCTCTCAATGCTTTCTCAAATCTGCAATCATGACTAGGAATTCATAAGCAATCAGTTGTAGCTGTTTGTTTCAAACAATATTTCTGTTGGCCATTATAGGTGTGGGTTATTTAACCTCCATACATAGCTCATGTTCAACCTCTATAAATGCAGAAAACTTTTCAACTCTTTTTGAATAAGATGTGTGTTTGTTAAGTGCTTGATGATTTTTTATATTTCTTGGGAGCCCTGACCATTTTAATGAGCTACGAAGTGGTGAAGATTAGTGTGTTGCCCAAAGCCAAGCTGTTTAATTTAAGGTTTTCCTATAGCTTATGCACAGTTTTGAAATATGTTCTGGGTTATTTGTTGTTGTTGGGCTTGGGGTTTTTTTTCCACTTCTGGCTCCACTCCTTTTAAAGCTTAGTGCTAAAGTTTCCCCAGGCAGCATTTTCCAAAACAGCTCAATTTGTTGGTGTCATAGGCTTGCTCAGCACACACAAGACACATTATTCCTTATTTATTATGAGTTCCAGTATAAACACATTTGCAGCATTAGGACCAGCTCCCTTCTGCATGCCTGTGATTTCTGCTTGGTGGGTGCCAAGCTGCTTCTGTAAACCTAAGGGTGTAGCCAGAATCCACTTTGGGTGGCTTTAGAAACCCAGTCTGTCATTCACCTTATGTCTAGCAATATTAGGTGATACAATTCATGTTTGCAGTAGAAGATTCTATGTATTCTCACATACTTTCACTTCAGCAGAAACAGGGAAAAGAAAAATGTTCCTGGAGGCATTTACAGAGAGATGCTTGAGATACAAATGGCATAGGAGGTCATTAATTTTGTTATTAACACTGGGACATGAATTCAGGCAGAGGGCAGGTCAGAAGCAGCACCTGCAGAAACCACAAGCACAGACATTCTGCCTGCTTGTGTCCATCCACCTCTTCTCCACGTCTGGCTGCAACACCACCACAGCAGGCAAGTTCATTGCTGTGTAACCATGCACAGCTCATTGATACTGCACACCAGTTTACAAGGAAAGCTGGTACTTTGGGGGCTTTTTTTGTGTGTATTGGAGGGGAAATAAGTGGAGAAGATTGCTTGTGTGATGCAGTGTCCATTGATTTAGAGACTGGATGTTTGCTCATTCAAAATGTTTGCTGTCAGTGCTGCATAATGTAGTCTACATTCTGTGCTATGACTATTAAGCCACTCAGGACAAAAAACCAAAGAGGTTTTCTAAGGTGAGGAAATTGCTTCGTTTTGTATTTGACTTTGCAGGACACTACTGGATGCTTAAAGGTTTCCTTCTTTATATCCTTCCTGAGACAGATGTCCAAGAAGGCACACAGGCTTTGGAATATTTCAGCAGGTGTTTTCTACACTTAGGTAGTAGAGTAATAGTGGATTAGAAAGACACTTAATATGTGTTTGGGCCAGAATTTCAGCTGGCACAAAGAGATATATTTCCACTGAAGTCAAGAATCTGGCCTTACACTATCTAAGCACTTGAAATCTTCAAGACTTGGCTGCAAACCTTTAGAACAAGCTTTGTTGCAAGACTTTCAGCATTGAATGCTTGCACTTGGACCACAGAAATATCCTTTCGTACAGTATTTTGGCACTTCACCTTCTGGCTTGGGCCAGAATTGAGATGTACATGAACATGGAAAATAAATTTTAAAGCAATGGAAATGTTCAAATGGAAACTTCAGATGGGTTTGTGCTAATGTTTAGTTTGAGGGAAAACTTCTGATCATAGTTATTTTTATGTGCACCATTTCATTCATCTGTCTCTCAGTAGTGGTCATTTTGAAATGAACTAAGTTTGAAACTCCCAGGAGGGAAAAGATAATCTTGCGGTTAATGCACAGAACTAGGAGTCAGGAGTTCTGGCTTTTTAGACATCTAGAGTGATTTTAGGCAGTTCACTTAAGCCCTGATTCAGCAAAGTATGTAAGCATGGGAGTAACTTTAAGTACGTGAGTGACCTTGTTAAATCTAGTAGTGCATTTAGCAGCACCACACAGCCACAGAGCACTGTAAACAGTTTTTGTTAATGATGAATAAACAACTGTTATCCCTCACGCTGTGTGCTGGAGCTCTGATAAACAACAACAGAATGCACAGGGGGATGGAGTAGTTCCCGGCACAAAAATTAATATTGATAAGTACGCAACGCGGGGCAAACTTGGAAAAAAATCCCTAAATCTTTCCTTGCTCTTGCCTGAACAAAACCCCCCTGTGTAAGGTCTTCAGGCATCCATTGAGTTTCTGAGGGGATTTTTTTTATTTTCTAATGGAGTAACTAAATAGCTGCCTAAAAGCAAAAAACCTAAATAAAGTGTATTCAGATGGAAAATGCCTACAAAAGAGTTGTAGGGAATGGCTCTAAAGTGGTGAAAGAGCTAAGGAAACAGTTCCTTCTGCAAGGAAGAACATTTGTGTCAGGGGACTCTTGGATAGGGTCTGGAGTTTCATAAACACCAGTGCTGATTGTCAGGACTTCCTTCTCAAAATACTGAAAATAGTTTTATGTAGAAATGCATAATAAAGAACAGGGAGTGAGAGGGTGCAGGATCCATCACTCTCCTTTATTACTCTGCTCAGGAACTGGAATGGTTAGTGTGAAATATGTTGTTTCTCCCAGCAGAATCTCTATAAATGGGAAAATCAAAACTTATTCTACCGCCAAATAAACACACTAAAGGTTAAATAATGTTGTGCTAGCTAGTGCTATTTGCACACAGCCCACACTAAGAACTGTCGAATGGAGCATGACCCCTGAGACTCACCAGTTATGCGTGGGTGGGGTTCATTTGAAACCCCTCTTTAAAATGGTGTTGCATCCTTGCTTCCTACTGTGAAACAGACTGCAAGCCATGACTCAAACAACTGCACCTCCCTCAGAGCCCCTCACTGCCACTTCTGCCCCAGGGAGAAAGGGTCTTTTGCGCCTGTGCATGGCAGTGTCACTGAGATAGTGGGCACAGGTTTGCATTAGGAGGAGATTCTTCCTTCTCACATTCATAGCTCAAAAAAAGTAAAAATACTTCCTCTTTTCAAGTCCTTAGGGATCCTGGCTGCAGTCCTATGAAGGAAAAAGGTCTATAGGGACACGGCTTCTTTTTCATATCAGGCTACCCATACTGCAGAAGAATCTGAGACCTCTACTCCTCCTGTACCCTTTGCCTTGGCCCTGCTGCCTCATGTCCTAGGTGGACTTGTCTAGTTAGGTACTTAATAGGGGGTTGGTTTCCTACCACTGGGAACCTGACAGTAATCCTGGATATCTCCATGTCATTGCCAGTTCCATCTCAGAAAGTGTAATCAGAGATTAATGCTTCCCTTTGGATTCAGACAAGTGCGCTGTTCTCCACCTCCCCACAGAGGTATTATGTATTTCCTACATAAGATGGCACATTCTATTCTAAGGAGCTGAAAATTAGGGCAGGCAGCTAAATAGCATCACCAAGATAACAGTCATGAGCTATGCTCCTTAAGCACCTGATGTTTTATCTCTGCAGAGCCTTCCTGGCCAAAGTGGACATCTCTCTCTCTCCCCTAAGCATTGCTGGTATTCACCAGGTAGGTCTTTTGGCATTGAGCTGGTAGGATTCATTCATGGAAATTTTCCATCACCCAGGAAAATTACTCCCATCAAGTTTTATGCTAAATTCGACTGAAAGAATGCAAAGCCCAGATATAGATCCCAACATTGCATGTGTATTTAAAGCCACAAGACAGGAGCAGAGCTTAGGATCCTTCAAAAATTTAGATTTCTTACTTCTGATTAATAGAGATCTTTAAGCAGGCTGCAGGCTTTCCATCTTGCAAGTAGAGATGACAATGATTCTCTACCCTTCTAATACTGGAAGGATTTTGCAAAGAAAAATCACTGAAATAGAGTAGGGAATTGAGGTTACATTACTTGAGGCTTCATAAGTATCTCAAAAGCCTATTCTGAACTTTCAAGAAAGTTATATGTGAACTCCCTCTAATCTACTTTCCCCTTTAATGAATGTCAATTAGGAGGATTTGGTGTTGTATTCCAGTTAGTACAATTCTAAAAAGCCCTGGAAATTCATAGGAATTTTAAATCAGCAGAATAATGCTAGAAACTGAATTAATTTGATCTATACTTTTATCTAATTCAGTTCTTATTCGTATTCAGTTGCCAAAATGTATTTCCTTCTCCATGGCTGAAGCACAAAATCAGCACACAAAAATGTTTCCATGGGGGACTCAGTAGCTTTGTTGGTCCCCAGGATCATCATTCTCAGCATGACCAGTCTGAGGAGGTTCAAGGCTCTAATTTTGATGTTATTTTTGGAAATGGCTTGATTTTCTGCAGTTTTGGCTTTAAATGAGATCGGAGTCATGCTTCTCAGCCTCAGCTGCCAAGCTAAACTTTTCCCTTGGTGTGAAAGCACGTGTTTACCCATGTGCAATCTAAGCTACAATGTCTTGCTGTAATTGCATTTGTAAAATGTCTTCCTAAAAATACTACCTTTACAGAGCATGATCATTTTTCATTTGTCTGCACCTAAAAGGGGAAAAGAGTTTAAAAATGCAAGTGTCATGTATTGTACACGAGTTAGCTTGTTTTAAAAGGAAAATAACCCACGGCATCAGATGCTATTATTACTGCTAATTCATTGCCTCACAGTATCTGCCTCTGTATGACTTGATGAATTTCCACTATACATTCATTATTGCAAATGCATTTCCAAACACTTCATATAAAGCAGGCTTTAGATAGTTCACCACATTCTTATGAAAAGCAACATTGTGAAGCAACCACAGGGAGCAGTCATATAAAACAGATGCTCAGCACCCACTACCCAGCAACACAAAGGGAATAATCAACTGACGTGAATAAGTTGTTTTATACACAGAACTTTGGATTCCAGTGGACCAGTGTTTTCTGGGCTGGGATAGTAAATTCTGTTGAGAAGTTTGTAAAGGCTGCTGTGAATCTGCACAACAGAATTTGGCATCCAGTTGCTGCATATCTTCTGATAGACCGTAAAATCAAATTGAACTGGGCAGCCTTACGCGAGGGCTACCAGCACGCCGGCTTGACCTACTTGAAATCTAAAGCTTCATTAAACTATTTCTGCCAAATAAAAACTAACCTGAGCCCTCCCAAAAGTCAAACCACATTTCCATTGTGGTCCAAGAGCAATACACTGTAATGCCCCTTTATGCTTCTAGTCCTGTCTGTCCTCGAGGATTGACTCCAAGGCAGCTCTAGCTTCTATTTGCAGCTACATAGAAATTCCTTTAATGAAGAGTAAAGGAAAGACTTGCTGAAACACTGTCTCATCCAGACACTCCTGGATACCCTCTGGCCACCACTCTGCACACTGCTTTGGCCATGTTGACTGCCAAGAAATTTTCCAGTAAATGTTGAAGTTGATGCACTTTGCAGCATAACCTTTACCTCTTAGATTGCTCTTCAGTCAAGGACCTACAGCTTTGTTACTGACAGTAGAGTTCCTAGGAACCAGAAATTAATCAAAACTGTTGGTTTTTTTTTTTCAGCCATTTGACATTTTTGTTCAGACTAGCAGATGACAGTGCTCAAATAACACATAAAAACCATGTTAATCTTCTATTTTTGGCAAAACCAGGAAGAGACTGTCTGGCAAGTCTCATTAGGGAGGTTGTTCACTGAAGATTTCTGCCTCCATTTTGTAGCGGCAAGAGGTCTAAATAAACAATGAAGTTTCAAAATATTTGGCCAAAAATCTCTACAGATTTTGATTTCCCTCTGCTTCTAAGAAGCACTGTGAAGCTTCTGTGACTTCATTACCATGTAGTGCAAGTCCTTCTGTCATCATTACCCATTGATTTCTTTTGTGGAGCAATTTTTGCAAGGCATGCCTTTACTAGAATCTCTAACTCCAGTGAGTTTCCTATCACTCAAAGAATCCATTTAAACTTTCAGTCTTCACAGTGTTAGGTGATAATGAGTTTTAAAATTTAATTGTATATTAGACAAAGACATTGCCTCCTTTGTCTATGAATGGAATGTTTCTTCTTGATACTTCTCTAAGTACTTTGCTGGTGCTCCCTTTCACATTATTAATTCTAATTGGCATCAGGAGATCAGGAAGACCTGCTGCATCTTTGGAAGAACTGCAATAAAAATATTGCAACTTTCTCCCCTCATTTTAAGGGTATATTTATATTTGCTTTTCTAATCAGATCTCTTAGTGCTTGTGCTTTTCATAAACAAAGAAATGTTCATAAGAGAAAGAACTATGTGGAATTCAATTATTGAGAAATAAGGATACAGGATAGATTAAAAACCACCTGTGAAAAACCTTCTAGCAGAAACAACCAAAAAGGTTGGTTTGCTGTAGAGAGAAAAGGAAAAAAAAATCTCTTCTGGGCTTGATACTGAGACATCTGTTTATTCCCAGTGCATAATGAAGACAAGTGCAATTTGCAGAGTTTCAGTTTGGCTTATGTTTTGAAACACTCTGCATACCAGAAGGATTCAATCTGGAGGTGAAGAGACGGTGCCTCATCTGATCAGTGTATGCAAAACTTCTACAGCAAAAAGACAATAATGGGAAATTCACCTGTTCTCATTTTTCATTATAAAATAAAATCTCAGGCTGTGCATTTCAAGTGCTTGACTTAAGTTCATGAATCTGTTGAATGAAAAGGGGAAGATTTATGATTTCTCGCTGTTTGATATGAAGTAAGCTAGCAAAAGTGTGCGGTCTTTCTTTGATAAGTTTTACTTCAAGACATGGATCTGCTTTATGGCATAATTTGTTGGTTGCAAATTACAATGACTTGAGCCTGGTGGTAGCCAAAACTGAACCTGTCCTATAACTGGGACCTGAAAACTGATTCAATATTCGGTTTTGTTTGAATTTTCTACATTACACCCTAGCAACCCTGTTGCAGAAGTCCTTTATTCAAGCTGGAATAGCTTTAGAAAGGCTTTTGGACTCATTATAGAGTCCAAAAGATGAGAAAAGACCAGAATAAATTGATAATTAGCCTTAAGAGAATAAAAGCAGGAAGGAGATACTAGTGCACTCTGTAAACATTGGAGGGAGTAGAGCAGTTGATTCTCCATGGCACTGCTGACAAAGAAACAAATGGCCTTAAAGTGGGAATGAATAAACATAAGCTGAAAGGGAGAAGAGGTTATCAGCTCTCTGCAGAGTGAGGGGCTGACCCAGCCTTCCAGCAGGACCAGTAGGAACAGAAAGCCCCAGATTAGGTTCCTAGGCAGATTGTCTACCACTGTTGCTGGTTATAGTAAAGGGCTGAGTTCACTGACCCACGGTTCTCATAAGCTTTCATGTTCCTGTCTTCAGATACAGTACATGGGTTTAGTTAACCCTGAGACGGATTTGCAGTCCAGATTTTTGGCTAGTGTGGTCTTCACTGCAACCAAAGAAAATATTTGTAAGAAAGAACTGCAGCAAAGTCCAGTGCTTTGGTTTCTCAGGAACAAACAGAACTCACCAGATGGGGTCATGCAAGAAGAAGATCTAGTGTAAAGCATATTTTCACCCACCCTACAATTTTTTTACAGATGTTCTTCTAACTGATACTGTATTTGTTTTCCTTCTGTAGCTTCCTGGTGTATGAAAGAGCACTGATACTACACCTGGGCTCACAGAGAAAACATTTTTCAGATGTTTTTCAATACCTGAACTTCAGCAGATATTTTTTTTGTGATTAGCCTCCAATTATATATTTAATGAGCTGAAAAAAGCCCTGAATGTCTGTGTTCCAAACTTCAGGGTGACTTGGCTGTGTGTCCAGCTTTTGCAGCTTGGCCCAATTTTTAGTATACATTCATGTACCTTCTATTTATATTTTCCTATTCATCCTACTCATCAGTAAATCTCATTTTCAGAGAACTCTCTCAATTTTTAACTAAGTCAACACTAAGTTTGCCAAGGACAGTATCATTACTAAAGTAGGAATTTCACCTTGTGCCAGCAGAAATCATGGGACTTGCGCTTGAAGGCAGCCTGCGAATCATCCTCATTAAAGGCATAACAGCAACTAATTCTGAGGGTCATATCACTAAATGGACAGTGAAGCCACATGAGCATTATTTCACATTCTGGAAAGGGGAGAAGTGCTTCTTCTCAGTGGAGAGCTGGTAATCCTGCTTCAGGCAGAAGGTAGGACATTTTGGAAGTCCCTTCCACACACCATTTACTATGATTAAAAATACCCAGTTTGCAGTATTTTTATATTAAATGCCAGTGATCTGTTTTTAACTTTGGCTTCAATAATACCTCTGAGAAGTCACATTTTCTGTGAAGTAGAAAAAGTCTTCGATGTGGCTTGAATGAGATCTTAGCTAGAGATTTGAAGTGCTTGCTCAGTGCAAAGAGGGTATCCATCCTCTCCAGGCATTTCCCTTTCTCTATAACAAAACTCACTTTTATTTCAGTGGTATATTGCCACGGTTTGAGTGGCAGTGGGTTGTCACATTTCAGTGATAATTGTGTTTACCTTTTGGGACTGCTAAAAACATCTTGAAACAAGTATTTCTAACCATCAGTTATTTACCTTATTTTAATTATAAGGGAATGAGAAATCAGGAAATATATTTGCATTTTCTAGGACAAAGTCTTTTATTCAAGAGTCATATTTTATGGAAACTAAGTCACCAAAAAATAGAAATTTCCAAAATTGAAACTGGAGGTAACTAAAGGCTGGGAATAGGCTGGTAACTCAGAAATATGAGCTTGGTAAATCAAAGTGGTTAAAGGACACAAACAAATTGAACTGATATTAATGACACCCCTTTGTTAATAAATTAGATTATACTAAACAAATAAATTGTATTTTTTATTTGTATATGTCTGTTATTTATCTTTTGTCATGACTCAAAATTCACACACTTCATTTGTAGAGGGAACTTTCTGAGACAAAAATGAAAATGAAGAGAGCAACACCACAAACCCAGTGTCACAATGACTTTACAATATATACAGTTAAATAGTTTATTACATTTTTCAATAAAAGGCTCAGAAAGAGCCCACTAGCTTACAATTTTCTTTGGCAAAAAAAATCTGATTTAAACACAACAAAAAGACTTGCATGGGTTCAAGAAGGGTGACCGAAGAACTGTTTTTTGCTATCATTGGAACACTATCAAATTATGTGTCCAAAACAAATGAATCTGAATGGAAGTAGTTAAAATACTGAAGTAAAACAGTCCAATTTTTTAAAAGACATTATTGCTAGCAGTATCCTCCTCCATTAGAAATCTGCATTGGGAGATAGGGACCCACTTCAAGTAAATGAGTCACTTTTGCTTCCTAGCCAGAACAATTAAACTTCTTGTATAAAACATGACCTGAAGCCTGCCCTTCACCACATCATCCCTCCTCAAACTCCCAGAGGTCAGCTCTGACATTTAACAGCTCACAAATTCAGTTTCTTAGCTCCTGAGGCCAACTTCATGCTTTTAAAACCAAAACTTTGTTACTGAGATTGATGTATGTGCCTGTGTGTGCTTGGATATGCGAATATAAATACGTGTATGCACATATACAGCAAGCACATACTCCTGCTTCCAGCCTATTCAGTACTGTCCATGGCTTTTCATCATTCTGCAGAGGTAATACCTTTGTCTCTTCTCTTGCATAGCTGCCATGAGTTGTAAAGGTACACATTTTGTCACACCAAATACTATTTCAGTGTTGGTGCCAAGATATGAGCTTGTCATATGAAACTGCATAAAGCAGATGATACAAACAAGCCAAAAAAGTTAATGCATTTTGAAACTTGGTACTTCTTTATTGCTAGCAGTTGAGTAGTTTTAGGTGTTGTTTTTGGGGATTTTTTTCCCCAATTGTTATTGATCTCTTGCCATATTGTGCATACAATTCCCTAAAAACATTAGCTCATTTCTACACCAGTTTTAAAGCTTAGCTCATCTGGGCTACGTGCTTTGGTGTATAGGTGTTGAGTGATAAATGCAACTTAATTTTTCATTTGTAAAAGGTATTCTTAACAATAACAGCTACTTAATTAGTTTGATCTTCTGAGCAATTTATCACACTCTCTGTACCAGCATAAAAATAAAGCCATCAGGTGGCAGGTGCAGTTTGAGGCATCAGACTTTTAAGTTGTTTGTATACATTTCCCCAGAAATTTCCTCACTTTTCCATAATGTTTCCTTTTCGGTGGTGGTAGGAATGCAGTAATGTCATTATAGTAAAGGTAATAACTCAAAGTTCACTAATATATAACAAATGAAGACAAATAGAACATGACTTTTCCCTACCTGCTCTGGCTCTTTCAGACAAGCTCCCCTGGGGCACAGAGGAACAATGAATCATTTTAAGTATTTGATAAGGACCAAATAAATTCAGTTGAAACCTCAACTGAAAAGTTTTTTCCTAAGTTTATGCTTCAAAATAACTTTGTGATGATATGCAAACTATGTAGCCAGGTTTCCCCAATGGAAATCATTTATGAAATCCATTTTGTGCTACTGACAGAAAATAATAATTATGTATTTCAAAAATACTACCAAACACCAGATTCAGTCTCTTTCTGGGTTTTCAAAGACTTCCAGTCCTCACACTTTCAGAGTCTGCCATCAGTGTCTTAGAAGGGATAGGTGATTGGAAAAGATCCATTGAAGCTACTAAGATAGGATTAACTTTTAAAGTGTTAATGAAGACTAACTTTACTTTTATGATTAATGTACTGAAAAAACTCTTCCCTAAACAAACAAATAACTTAGTCAACCTAGCCATAAGTTCCATTATGTTTTTGCTAGCCAGATTTCACAAGCTGGCCACTGAGGTCCTGTAAAATTAAACCAACAGCTCATCACAGAACTTCACAGCGTGCGAGAACATTGGGATGGAGAAGCCCAGTTAGATCATCCACTCAGCCCACCCTTCACCTCTGCCAACATGCAAACTTCCACGGTGTTCTCATTTTATGCTAGCCCAAGGAAAATGAACTTCATCCCATATAAAAGAAAGAAGGTAGGGTTCAGTATCAAGAGGGAGTACAGTCTGTACTTATAATAGCCAATGCAATTCTCCCAAACCAAACTCCCTGTTTTTCAATTGCAAAAAAAAAAAAAAAAAAAAGGAAAAATAAGAAAAAAAACATCCTAAACCTAAATCATCTGAGCACTCGAACATTATTAATATTTGTCTCCTTGTGATAATTGCTGACATCAGCAGATGGAGGTACTCTTGGTTTTGAATGTCCTGGTCTGTGACCTGGTGTTCCCTTCCAACAGTTGTAATCATACTATGGCGCTGAAATCCATGCTGTTGTTATGTTTTATGGTGGAGAAAAAGAATTTTTTTTCCAGTCAGCAGATTATTCTTTTTATTCTTTTTTTTTTTAAGGAAAACAAACCTTTCTTATAGCTCTGGTCAACCAGTTTCTCACAGAAAATATCCCATCTCTCTTTATTTTGACTGACCGAAACTTGACTTGCCTTTCAAGCTGTGGCTTTAGAAAGCGCCCTGATTTTATCTTGTAGCATTCATTTGATCAATAATAGTGAAAAATAGTGAAAAAATTAAGGTAGGTTATTTTTCAGGATGTTAGTTGGATATTTTGATTGTCTGATCTATTTTTTTCCCCTTTATTTTTTTAAAATCCAAAGAATGAACTTCTAGAACTGTTGGAATCCCATTGCTGAATTAATTGACAGAGATGAAATTTCTCAGCATCTCAGCAAAGAGAACCATTACATCTGAATCTGCACAACTCGAGCCCATATTTTCCCTTTCTGGGCAAAAATACTGGACAATGCTTTGCAGAAGTCTGCAGGAGATGTTTGGCACTCTGAAAAAATCAAGTCTTTATGAGCAGTTTTTTCCAACAGGGAAAACTAGCATGGCGTGATGTTTCAAGGGACAAAGAGTGACAGGAGGTGCATGGTGCTGTGGCTGCAGGAGGCAAGCAGCAGGGAAAAATCCCAGTCTGGCACCTCCTCCAGTGTGTTTAATACCACATCCAAAGCTGGACTTTAGGGTAGGTCAATAGAAATTCCAGGTGGCTGAGACTAGGGCAGGCCAAAGTAATGCAAATTTTTATCCTTGGAATGAAGAAATGTTTCTAAGACTTCCATAGCTCTTGCCATTTGCAATAGTGATGCCCATTAAAATGCTTACAGCAACAACCACCCTCCTTTTTTTGTACTTTGCTTTAGAAGTAATGTATAATAATTGGAATTTGAGCTGAGTTTTCCAAGACCTCAAGTTGTGTTAAATGAATATACACACACACTCTATTTCAAGATACACAGTAAAAATAATGCTCTAAAAATAATGTGTTTCATATGTGTGTGTGTATGTTACAAATTAGCTGTTATTTTAAATGTTTCACTATAAAAAGCCCCCACACAACATCAGAGGGGAGTCCAGCCCTAAATGGTATTAAACTCTAGGGGTATGTTTAAATAATTGCTCAAGTTCCACTTTTTATTCTGATGTAATTAAAGTATATTTTACACAGTAATCAAAATTAAATAAAAATTATTAAGTGTTAATTTGCATTTAATTAGTTTTCAGTAAAATAATACTGCATTTCTGCAGTTCACCATATAATACACAGAATAAACCAAAAAAAACCCATTCTACTATAGAAAACTTACTACTGTAGGAGCTATATGGGAGAATGTCCACTGTACAAGTTGTACAAAAAAACACTCCAAAACTATGGAACTGCTCTCATAGCATAGAAAGACTATGCTCCTTTCCTTTGCCAGCTGATTGTGGCTTAAGGTCTCACTCATGTAAATTATTACTTCAGAAAAATATTTTCTACCATGTCTCAGCCAACAAACTTAAACATGGCATGGGTGTGCGATGAAGGGATTCAAGTTATTCACTAGGGAGCTGCAGAGGTTTTCAAGAAGTAACAGTGCTTTGTTCTCCACAGAAGAAAACAGGCAGCAGAGCACAACCCAGGAGAGGCATTTTAGAGCAGAAAATTAGGTTTTTAGGTAAATAAATTAAAAATAGGTAAACAAAAATTGCCCAGAGAACCCTGGGTTTATTTCAAGAAACAATCAAAGCTGCAATGTTTTGGAAAAACCTGCCACCCTTGTTTCTCAAAAGTTTCTTAATAGGTTCAGGTTCCCTTTCTCCACTTCTCATGACTCAGCAAGCCTAAGGAGTTCAGGTCCATGAAATGCACAGGCCATGGGACAGACATGGAGGTTTGTGTGAACTTCATCTCTGGCAGACACCTCTAGTCTGTGAAAGTCTGTTCAGAACAAAAGCATTAGACTTAGGACAGCAAGGAAAAAAGCCTTCTGAATTCAAAATATTTCAAGTACTGGAGTTTTTTAATTATTTCTGAGCTCTGAATGAAACTCTATATTTTTCATATTTCTCCTGAATGCTTGTTTTCTGCTACACAATCATATTTTGATGGTTGTCTTTCCTAATTTGCTTTTGCCAGTTCTACTTGCAATGAATTTTATGGGAGCCTTTGCAACACTAAGATGAACACAACCAAAACTGTGTAAGAATGTCTGGCTCTTCAGCATCCAAACTAACCTGGCGCCTATTGTTTCATATCACCACACAATATCTTTTCCTCCTCCTGGTCTGGGATAGAAGTGATAGTAGGGCTGAAGTGGTAAATAGCACCAGTAACTACCAAATTAATAAAATATAAATGGAGCATAAATTTCTCCCCAAACTCTCAATGTGAACAATTTTCCCCCTATAGCAGGTGATGGATGTGATTTCATAGAAATCATACAAAGGCTTGCATTGATAGGGACCTTAAAGATCATTTTTTTCCAGCCATCCACCAGACCAGGCTATTTAGGGCCCCATCCAACCTGGTCTTGAGCACTTCTTCTCTTGTTTGAGATTTCATAAAAAGATACTTTGCTAAATTATTTCTCACCCCTTGGTCTGGCTCTATACAGTTCTTAGTGAAATCTGCAGCAATGAAATTACTTATATCAACTTACATTATGAATTGAATTATGATCTAAATACTTAATGTCTGAATTATGTCACCTTGTGCCAGCTGCAACTTCAGAAAAGGCAGGCTGCTAGCTAGCATAAGATAAATGACATCCAACAACTGTGCAGTCTTTGCACATCACTTTAATTTGCAAGACATCTTTGAAATGTTGCCATTACACGTTGTGTGCCGACAGGGTGTTTTATGGTTCCTTTTTCTTGTAAGGCCTGAATTCTCAGGATGAAAGTTAAGAGGTCTGTCCAGTCTCACTGTGAAGACCCTTCTACAGATGAGTAGTCAGTGGCTCTCTACGAGTGTAAGGTTACTTTTGGGTATGAAGGACAATGGACTGAACTCATTCCCAAAGGGACACTTTCTTCATGTAAAACATGGGAAAGACCATCTATAGCAGTGGATTGGGAACACTAGACATCTTTCTGGAGGCTCTTTCAGACAAGAGGCTTCTTGAAAAGCCTTATTTAGTTTTCAGAACCTACATGATCAATAAATAATAATAATAATAATATCCAGTAGTAGCTATATAATTACCCCTTGGCTGCTTGATTTTCACCTGGCAAAGAACAAGTTAGGATCCCATTTGCTTTATTCACAGTACAAAATTGCTCCTAAGATAATGTGCAAAGGAAGTTTAAAACTGTACAGAACCATTTATGCTTTGCCTACAATGCATCGTTCAAGAGTTTGCAGTGCTGAATAGGTAGAAGAAAATTCCGAAGTCCTGAAAGCCATCACAACAGTATAAACCAGGCTGGAAACAGGGCTATGCCACTTTCAGGACCTGGACTAACCTCTGCCCTGCCCTGCTTGGTGCTGTGTCATGCCTTCTGCTACTAAGTGCCTATTTCCTTACAGCGCCATGAAGAATAAAGTATGGGATAAATGCTTGTGAAGGACATCTTTGGCAGAAAAGACACTGTGGCATATTACATACTGTTTAAAAAAATAAAGGGGGGAAAGGAAGAGAGGAAGGAAAGGTACCCATTTTATCCCCCTACATTCTCCTAAGATTAGCCATTTCAATATGGGATCTTGTTTTGCAGGGCTTTGGATCAAAATCAAGGATTTTGTTTCTTCAGTTTTAAGAACTTTTCATCACTTTTTCCTTCTAGCTTGAAAATGCAACCTTAAATACTTTACCAGGGAAAGCTTCAATGTTTGAAAATTAATTTTACTCTGCCAGCATCTGCATTTAAAATCAATGTCAATTCAGATTCAATTCTGACTCCCACAAAGGAATATTAATTTTCATCAGAAAACATCTTTGCTCTTTATGTACAGCTATTACAGGACTGAAGAAAGAGTGGGGTAATCTCCATTACTTGAGAGCATCTCTTCTATTGTTTGTTCTTACTTCTCTGATTCCCTCCATAACCTGTAAGGCACAAAGACAGAAAAACGCACTCTATCAGAAGATTCCTTTGGCCCTCAGTTAGGGTGGAAGTCAGTTTTGGATTACCAAGCACTGAATACAGAATTTGAACTAATTAGCAGGGATGGAGAGAGGTAAATTAATATGATTATTGTGCAACAGAGAAGCATGTGTAGGACCACAGTGTGTGGGAGGCTGGAACACAGGATTTGTTCTCTTAGGTCAAGACAGCTCTGTGCCGAGCTGAGTATTCTCCTGCCAGCCAGCTTCAACGTGTGCAGCATCTGGATAGCGTGGAAAACCACAACAACGAACCCACCCTATTGTGCAGCTCTGAAGAAGAGAGTGAGCTAAAGGTGGAACTCCCTCCTGATCTCTGAGTGAAGAATGCAGTTTAACTTCACTTCTGTTTCACCCAGTATAGTTATAAAAACACTCAGCCCAAATCCCATCTTCACCCAAGATCCTTTTGACACCCTACTGCTCCTGCTTCTTCCATGGTCATTCAGTATGGGTTTATCTGGCATGAATTCTGCATTTTAAAACTGCTTACATCTCACAAATCTGGCATGCAGGCTTAGGTTTCTGATTCATGGTGAGCTGTGCTGGATTTGGATGTGACCACTGAAGACACTCTGGTTCTCAGCTGTCCTGTGCACCCATGAGCTGGCAGTTATGGAAACTACCTTCTGGGAGAGCAGCACAAGTGGTGTCTGCCCATCATTAGTCACAGTCATTCTACTAAAAAAAAGTACTTTTTCTGCTGTTTTTCTGTATCAATTTGTTAACTGCCAGCAGTTCCATCCACTGTTCCTGATGGAGCCTCACATCCTGCAACTGAATGTAGATGAGTATGGTCTTAACTTTGCAAAGCCACAACCAACCTGGCTTCTGAGACAGCTGTATCAAAAATTGATATACTTCTAGGTACAAATATCTTGTCTGTGTGAGCTGCTTTTGGATGAAATTTGGTGTGCTGAGGGTAGGTGTTTATTTTAGTTCTTGCCGTCTTGTTAACAAAATACTTAACTTTCTGTATGATTTGTGTAGCTGTATATACATGTCTATATGTTAATGCTTTAGTGAGAAAAAATAGTACTGACACTCAAATTTTAGCCTCTAGGGCTTTTAAAATCTATGTAATTGATTATTTGGTGTCCAGAAATATTTCTTTTCTGTAGAAGGTGATTTATAACCTTAGCTTTAACACAAATCTTGGATGCAGTTCATGCTTCCAGTTGAGTGGCTGATACTCTTTAAACAAAAGACTGCAATGATGACAGCTACTGTATAATGGACTTCTGTGATGAATTTTCAGATGATTGATCATTTGTCCAAAAACTTTTGAACTTCTGGTATTTTTAAACATTTTCATTACTAAACTCTAAGTTAGCCTGAATATCCGTGAACAACAGATGACATGAGCTTAAGAACAACAAACAGTGAAATACAACCTGAAATAATTTTGCAGAAGTACTTGCACATTATTTTAATCAATTGAGCAATTCTAATATTCTGTCAGAGGTGAAAAATTAGTTGCCACTGAAATGACTGCTTCATGCGCCTGAACTCAATCTACAGAGTCAATAGGATTTTTTTTCCCTTGCCATCAATGGGGTTGGAATAAGACCTTAAAAGGAAAAACCTTTCTGATTTCTATAGGACTTCCCCCTAAGGACATAATTGCTCACAAGGGCAAATCCTTACAAATCCTCAAATGGTCCAAAACACTGCCAGCAATTTGGAACCAGGAGATACAGCACTTCTGTTTATTAATTGTTTTCTGAGACAGCTCAGCAATACTGAAAATTCCAGTCTGTGTGAAACAAAGGTTTATTTCCAGTTTTAAAAACTGAACTCTTCATTCTTCAGTAAATGGTGGCAGGAGCTGCTCCTTGCTTCAAAGCCATTTTGTCATGATGAAGAAAGTGGAAGGGTTTTAAGGCCCCCAACCAAATGCTAGGGTCACCAGGAGTTAAATTCATCCTACATTTAATTAAAAGCTCACCTGGATAATTGCATCATATTCTTCCCTCAACCAATGCTTTTTCCCAAGATGTAGTGGAATTTTGGTTCTGCCTATATTACATGCAAGGCCGCAAGTTCCCTTTTTAATAAGGGCATTTTGCAGATGTTGAGCAAGGATTTTAAAAATGTACTTGCTATGCAAACATATTCTTTAAGAAAAAAAAGGTAAGGTTTACCAAGTGCTGGAATCTAATCAAGTAAAACTGAAGTAAATGGAAATAACCTAAGTACAGATGCTATGGAACTTAGCCAGTAGTTCATACCCTTGTGAGTGATGCCTCTGAGGTCCATACTCATATTTATTCTTGGTATAACTCCATGGATAAATCTGCACTCTTGGGACTCCTCTGTGGGATGCAGGTTCCAAGTCTCTATCCATACTGAAAGCTGAATTGCAAATCCAGAAAATACGCAGTGAGAACTGCAAGAATTTCATGAGATTTATGCACATATTAAAGGATGAATACTTTCAAAGGCTGTCATGTTCCTCCCTAATAGAATATATTCTTAAGTAGGCAGATGGCCCTTGCAACTGTTGAGACTGTTATTGAAAGTATATTCATGACTCTTCCATTGCAAAATCTCTACTGTACTTTTTTCCTCATCTGCTTTGTCCTAGCTCTTCTATGTAAATAAACCAAGGTTTTGCACATTGTTTCAGTGCCCATTGATATGTTTTATGCCGGATATATATTAATCAAAAAGAGGTGACGTTCTATTGTGTTATGAAATTTCTATCAAGAGACTTAAAACAATATAATTTTTTCTCTTTTATTTTTTTCCCGTATCCTAGTGACTTCAATGGATGCCACAGCATTTTCGAAGAAATAATAACAGATTTTCGTCAGTTGCTTTGGTGTGTGACTGCAGAGAACAAGTCACGCTTTTTGTCATCATTTAATGTGTGCTGCACAATTAGTGACATTCTGGTTTCCAGCTAGCAGTTAAAATGTTCTCAGTTCAACAAGTGATTATTTATTTCCCTTTTTGGAAAGAATGCAGTGGCAAACACAACTCAATTTTTTTTTTATTTCTCTTTTTTTTATTATTTATACCCAAAATAAAACAGATCCTAATTGAGAAATAAAGGCAGCAAGACAAAATTCCTGCTTTGCTGAACTTGCATCTAATATATCATCATGGTTTTGAACAGAGATGAATGCTGCAGACAAAAAAAGAATAATCTGTGTAGCTTTAGGGTCAGCTAGGCATTCCCGGGAATAATTTTCTGTGTTTTTCAGAAAGTACAGCACTTACCATATATGTTCATAATATTTACATACCATAATGTTCTTAGTTGTAAAAGCTCAGGGTCATATTGTCACACGCCTTGGAGGATTAGTGGGAAAGTTACTCACTTGTAGCTTGGTGCCTGCTTGTCTGCACATACATTGCAAAACAAAAGGAAATCCCCTTCAATTCAACTGATGCCAACAACTCTCCTTCGTAACAGTAATAGAGAAGGTCAACTTTGGTGTGAGACTACTGACTTAGGATTTATTAACATTTTGGTGAGTTTTCCAAAATGAATGCATGCGTATTTCAAAAGAAATATTTCCAGAAGCACCTTGAAGATTTAGGAGCACAAATCCCACAAGTAAAGGATTTGTGAAGCCAGAATGAATAAGTTATATTTTTCCTAAAAGCTTTCTTCATTGCCAGCCTCTCCCACTTTCTTTGCCTCAAGATGAGTCTCACATGGTGCAGCAGGAGCACACTCTGTCATGTGCCTGCAGACCTGGTGGCCAGGCTAGAAGTTGTCCATTAGGCATCTGGATGGACAGGAGGATATCAGGAGGCGCAAGGCAAGGCTGGGGACTGCTCCACAACCCTTTCCTGCTTCAACAGGTCTTTTTATTTCTGAGTTGCTCTAGCAAATTTCTTTCAAATCCTGGTTTATACTTAAAAATACCTTGAAAAACTCACCATCAGCTCTGCTCTCTGATAGGCTGAATAGGGTGAAATGAAGAGCTGAAGAATATAAGGATAAGGTCACATTATCATTGTTATAATCACTAAATTCTGCATTATGTGTTTGTGGTTATGGCTTAGTCCACTACTGTCACACACCTTGGTTTTAGTTACTATTACCACACGCATTAAAGTTTATAACCAGTCATCTACATATCATGTAAGTGGTGAATCAGTACCTCTGTATCCATACAAGTGCTAGAACTTTTGTCAGTTTACATAGTTGTTTGTCTCTGCCAGTTTACAGCTGCTCTTGCTTTTGTTTGAGTTTCACAAAAATCCTCAAGTATTTTCTGCCTTTCTTTTCCTCCCCTTCCCTTTCCTTCTGGTGGTGGTATTGCTTATCTGCATTTCTTTCTTGGATAGCTCCCTGGCAATCCCTATTGCGGTAAAAGATGAAAAGTATGGAGAAATCATCTCAGAAGAATTACTGGATCTTTTCTCTCTCCTGAAAAAGAGAATTAAAACAATTGTAACATCAATGAAATTGCCTGTGATGCTGCCAAACAGAAATTATTGTTACAAGGCCTTTAGCTGTTAGCATAACAAAATAGATCTTGGATTACTGTTACCCAAAACAGCCTTTAATGGAAAAAAAGCCACACCCTGCTAATGTCTCTGAACTTAAGGGATGCAAAACAACAATGATAAGGGAGACCACACAATTCTGTACAGAGCCCTGTGTTCCAAAAGTTCAACAAATAAGGGCATTGCAGAGCAAATCCTGCTGGTAGTTCTCATAAGTAAAAGATGACTTCATTTATTATTTTACAGAATGACATTCTCTTACTCAAGTAATTAGTGCATATGTTGGAGGACTCAGCTCATTATACAGTCCTAAAAGCTTACATTTTTTGAATACTAATTCCAGATTGCATGATGATTGAAAGGGAACTAAGATGAACTGATTTTTAAACATCTCAAGTGATTAAGCTCCCCATGAAAACTGTATTTTGTAGACACTTTCAGGCCCCCAAAAGACATGTCCTTACAATGACCTTACAGCTATGCAATGGGCACTTAGGATGACATCATAAAGAGGCCACTACATTCCAGACTAATTTGCTATCTAGAAGCAAGTATTAATTTACTGTCATTAAAATGGGAGCAGAACGACCACATCTGTGTCAGTCAGGCCTTTAGAGGCTGTGTTAGTGTCTGCAGTGAAACTGTATGACAAGTAAAGGTCAGAGACACATGACCCCATGCATACATTTTATTTTGAGTTACTGTGCTGATGCTGTGCTAGCAGTTACTCTGAACATTTTCTCATATTGTACCTGCAGTGATCAAACTTTTTTCTGTTTAACTATGCAACCATCTGGGAACAAGTTTGGTAAATGGAAATTCCCTACAAGCTTCTTGGCATCTTCCTGGTTTTTATCCTTTTTCTATCAATTTTCATACATACTTTCTTTGCATGGTTTGAGCTGAGAAGCCCTTTTTAATTAGGGTATAGTGATCTGATCACACAGGTGCAAGGGAGGAATTTTTTCCTGGGGGGTAGTGCTGTAGACTTAGCTAAGAGGGATAATACTTCAGTTGTTTTTTAACTTCCTTTCACAAATCAGGTGTTGGATTCACTATGCAACACTTCATGGACCAATGCTCTGATCTGATAAGACAAGTCCTATGCTCCTACTTACACTACTTACACTGCATGGCTGCCATTTGACTTAAATCATTAAAGTGTACTCTAAACTGAGGAGCACACAAGGAATTTTGAATACATAGTGCTAACCTTGTTTCTGTTTTTTTTGGGTTTTTTTTTTATTTTTTTTATTTATTTTAATTTTTTATTTTTTTTAGCTAAAGACCTTAATTAATGAACAGAAAGAATGCCAGATTAGTAAGAATCAGACGGGCTGGACACATGCAATGTCATGATAAAAGATAAATCCCCTTCAGAGCTGGAGTATCTGATGAAATAAAAGCCAATTTTCAGGCAGCTGTGAAGCTGACAGAAGAGCCTTTGTAACACCATAACCACCACCTCCTGCATGGGACAATCTCAGAACATTCTGAATCGTCTTTGGGATTCATAGAAGCCAAAGGCTGATAAAGGGGTGAGTCGGTCTCCTCAGAGGCTTGAAGGGGATTTCTCTGTCCTCTCTGTTCTCTGTTCTCTTTTGTTTGACTGTGGTTTTAATTCTCAGAGGGAATCCTGGTGGAAGTAGAGACCTTGCAGTTGCTGTTGCAATAGATTTTAAAAAATCCCATCCAAATAACAACAAAAAACCCTAGCATCTTTTTATTTAAAGCCAAAAGTTTATAAGCTGCTTTACAGAAACATTCCAAAGGAAGAAACAAAGAGTGAAAAGAGACTGCTGATGAATGGAAGCTTGTAGCCTCAAAGTAAAGCCAGGGCAATAGCAGTTTATTTGGAATATTTGAAATCATCCTCTGTGTATGAATTTCGTCAGGCATAGACTGGAGTTTGTCCAGCTTCTGTCCTCTAAACAAATGTAGGCATGCAGTTGCACAGAATGAAAATTTCAGACCTAACCAGGAGAGATTCTTCCATACAGAACTCCCAGTGAAATTTCCAGTGAAGGCCATCTGAGTGAATCCCCTGGTCAGCTTTGGGAGTTGTGTGCCTAAATTCCCTATGCCCTCCTGGAAACCTGTGCCATTATGTGCCCCTGTGAAGAACTCTGCAGCTTTGTGTGGTTGCAGCTCTGAGTCCACAGAGCTGGAGGCCATTTCTCATTCTTACAGACATGGATATCTTAACCAGGAGCTGGCCCTGGTATTCCCAAGACACTTTGTGTGTTTTACTTTTCCACTGCTTTAGGCCTACAATTGTTTTGCTAGTTTGCTGTCAATAGCCTCTTTACAAGAAATTTGTAGAAGATCAGAGGGATGTGTGGATGAGGCTGTGACTGCAAATAATGCTTGTGAAAATGAACTCCACACTCCCTGGCCATGAGAAAAGGCCATCACTCACCCTCCACATTACACTTACCAATCAAACCATCATTTTTTACTAGTGAATAGGTATGAAAGGGCTGGATTGAAGATATCCTCACCTAAAGGCTTCCTCCAGTATCATTTCAAGCACAGGCAAAAAGTAGGGAAAACATTTATAAATGGGTTAAGATGGTCACAGGGTAGTATAACATCTGTAGACTTTATAAAAACGTGGTTGGTTCTCATAGACTCTTTAGGATTCATGACATCAACCCTTAAAGGCTTTGCAGGATAGGTCTGCAAAGCTTTGCAATGTCTGTCCATGTTTATTCGATGACTACTCAGAGTGCTTGTGGAGGAAGTACCCTGGATATTAGTAATGAGGAAAGGGAATTAATTCTTTCCATTAAGTATAAAATGGAGGAACTGAAGGATCACTAAGAAGCTTCATTTTCTTTTACTATAGGACAAGTTCCACCCAAATGGACACACTTTTTATCTGGAAGGGAGAGGATGTCTAAATTGGGCCATTACTATCTCACAGGACTAGAAATGCTTAGACCATCAGCTCTGTGGATGTACCCAGCGGATGTACCCCCAGTGGGGACCCCAAATGGACAAAGCCATTTGCCAAATTTGAACCAATGCTGCATTCCCCACTCCAGTTCTTAAAAAGAATGACCAGGAAAAACTAAAAATAAAGTGAAGTGCAAATCAGAGACACAGTAAAAACTGCCTTAAAAAAGATTGATAACGTGTCAAAACAGATATCACACTTTACAAAGCCCTTTCTTTTAATGATACCTGTGAGAATAAGCTCCAGCTTCTTTCTTCTCCCTCCTTTCTTTCCAGACTTTCTCTGGCTGGATTCCACATAGCAGAAACATTACACAAGAAAGAGCTCTTTGCAGAAATGTAGAATGAAGGGTTGGTTGAGGGCATCAAAACAGGGCTTAAGATGGAAACTTACACTCACAGTATAGGGCAGTTCCTTGGGGTTCCACAGTACATCAGATTTTATCTGCAGCTTATCAAAAGATATGTCTATTAAATTGCTATCTGTTGTAACCTATTGTTTACCATTTGCTATTTCCTTTTAAGACTGAGTGTAGAAATGCTCTCTGAGTCTCTGCTGGATCACTTAGAATGACTGCTGCACATTGCTGACTATTAATAATTTTCAAAGGCTGGTAGCCAACACTGAGAAGTATAACCTTCCCATTTAGCATCTAACTGTTCTCAGTGAGATGTCAGGGCTAGGCTACAGCTGGGGATATTCACTGGGCGCTGATATTTTGCGACAAGTTTTCACTTTCTTGTACTCCTGTGTCGTCCTTCAGACTTTCTGATATGATCCTAGACGTTTGGGGGCATTTAGATATTGTTGGCCAAACAATTCTGAAACCCAGTGACAGGCAGAAAAAAAAAGGTATGTGTTTTAGGGATTGCCCAGAGGGAGGAGAAATAAGCTCTCATCATGAGCTGCTGTGACTTTGCTGAAGACAATGTTTTTAGAAGCCTTCCCTCCACTCCAGTGATAACTTCACTTGTCCATGCCAATATTTGCTTTCCCAGTGCAGGCCGTCCTTCAGTGTTTTCACCCCAATAATACTCCTGATACTGCAAAAAAAAAAAAAAAAATCTACAGTTGAGCAGACATAATTTTTTAAAAATCCTCTTCATTCATTTTGAGTAGGAAACAGGAGGGGGAAGTGGAAGGAAGGGAGGCCCTACGTGCCATATCCATAACTGGTGGATATCATTCTCTGTTAACTGAGCTCTGTATGCAGAAACTCATCACTTTTTATATTTTTCACTGGCTGCTGGGAAGAAGAGCATTAAAAAGGAGAAAGTGCAGGCTCAATTCTCTGAATGCTGCTTAGGAATTCTCCAGAGAGGAACGGAGAGAACCAGCATGAATAACTCCTAGCAACTTTCCTGTTAATTAAAATCTGACAAGTAGCTGGCAGCTGAAAGGGGGAGCTGTAGGTGGGGGAATCCTGTGGTTCACCACCACATTCCTCACATTCATAAAAGCTATGGAATATTTCACTGTAGGCCGCCAGAAATGTCGATGGAAATGTGAATTAAAGAAAGAGCTGTCTGAAGGTGACAGAGATATTGGATGTAGCCCAGGTAATACAAAGATGAAAATACAAAGGTGAAAGTTTATGACATGTAGGAAGGAACTTCTGTAAAAATTTTTCATTCAAAGGTAATACGATTCAAGAGATGCTATAGTCTGCAAGATGAACCCGTCCAGCCAAGAAATTCATTTTGGGAAAGGGGTAGAATGAATTCCCTCTGTGCCATCCCTCAAACATTGGGATAATGGTTTTGGCCACAGTAGGTGAGTCATTCAGCATCACTGTGGGAGCTTTTCTGGGCTGCAGCTTGCTGTGGTGTACCTTTCCCTGCCCTCTCAGGCAAAGGCTGTGACAATTTTCATAACAGCTGTCACACACATGATTTCTCACTGAAATCATCAGCCTTGTGATAGTGGCTTTCAGGCTTCTGATAGTCGATAACTCCTCAGAAAAGGACCCACTTATTTCCTGAGGGAGGGTATCTTTTTTTTTTTTCCACAGTAGCATCTGATTTTTCCATAGTCTTGGTATTGGACTGCACACAAATGGCTAAACCAAATGCAATTATTTTCCCTTGCAGCCTAGTCCCTTGGTTGGTGCCTCTTGGTCTTCTCTATAAGTTATCCCACTCATGGTCAGGCACAGATTTGTAAAAGAATGCAAGCTTTGCTTCACAACCATTATGCTTGGGCCACATAGGAAATAATAGAATCTTATTTCACACCCAGCATATTTTCTCTGTTCTGATGTTAGTCTGAAGGGCTTTATGAAAAATGTGAGGTATCAACAGTGCCATATCTAGGAGGGCCACAGCAGAAGCCATTTTGTGTGCAACAATTAAATTACATTTCCCTTTTCTGAGAATGGTGGAAAGTTGGCCAGTAATTATCATGTGGAAAAGAATTTTAAATCCCCCTGGACAGTCACCACAGACAGCTGGAAGAGTTTACCATGAAACAAACAAAAAAAAAAATCTCGTATTAAAAAATGCTGTCTCTGGTACCATTATTCTGAATGTGAACCAAAGTCTTGAAAGTAAAGAGAAAACCCCCCAAAATAAAGAAAATTAAAGGCTTCATTACAGGTTTCCTGTAATCAGTTACCTTAATTTCTTCCCCATTTCAACTTTCGAAGGGTTCATTTCTGTTTGGTGGCTGGCATTATGCAGAATGTTTGTTGCCCAAACATTTCCAGATTCCTGGAGGTGATAGAGGGAAGAAAAGCATGTTATTTTAGGAGTGCTCATAGAGACCCTTTGCTGATCCCTCTATCTCATGAATATTGCTCCCAAGGTTGACTTTCTCATTTTTCTAATTGGACACAGCTGGAGATCTAACTAAAAGTGACTAATCATAATTTCATCCATGGAAGGTTAAGTATAGGGATCTATTTAGTATTTCCTTTTTCTTTAATGAAGTGCTTCCTCTTAGTTAACAAAACTAGTAGTTTTCAATTTATCTCTGCTGAGATGTCTCATTGTAGTTCTGTTTTCCAGCTGAATATTTTATCTCTTCTTGTCTGGTGTGGTACAAGACACAGCAGAGAGTGCTAATTGCCTATGTTGTGTTCCAATACCACCTCCTCCAATCTGGGTTTACCATGGTGGTTCCTTTCTTCAACAGCTTATAATTCAATGCCCTCACTTTACTTTTAGGCCCTGGATTTCTTTGCCCATTTTCTGGAAATCGTTGTCTTCAACACTCCCCCCCCCCAATCCCCTCAGCAGGATTTCTCATTAGGAATAGATAATTAGTTCATCCAAAATTAGTACATGAACCGTTTTTACACAAATTTTCCAATTTTGTGGGTTTTTTCGTTCCTTTTAATTTTGCCTTCCCATTTATTCTTTTAACTCTTAGAACATGTAATGTGGAAGCAAAAACTGAAAGTGGGGTCTGAGGCAAGGAAGTGCAGGATCCCTTTGCTGAAAACACTCTAAACATACAGATATGAGAACAGTGTTTGGGGTCACCCAACAAGCCTAAGTAGGACCTCCAGGTTTACTGTTCAAATCCCTGAGTGTCACCTCTACTTGCTCACATGTATGCCTTGTAAGAGCTGCAACCTATGGCTTGAAAATGTTCATCAGCTATAATAATCAAGCCCTGAACTAGTGAATTCAATAATCCAAACCAGTTAATGTCTTGTGCTTCATTTGAGATACTACAGTTCCTCACTGCCTTTGTTTCCAGACAAAGATCTGAGTAAAATTTTCCTCCTAATCTGAACTAAAACACTTTCAGTTTAAAGTCACTACCCTTTGTCCTATCATGGCATGTCCTTGTGAACAGTCCCTTCCATCTAGGCCTCCTTTAGGGACTTCAATAATAATGTGGGATTGTGATCTCTCTTGCAATATGGTCTTGTCCTACATTATGACTTCCACTTGAGGCTTTTAAACTTTTTTTTTTCTTTCTTCTTGTGGAAATCAGGAAGCATCACAGATTTCCTATATAATATTTCCAAAAGTCCTGTGTTCCTTCTCAGCTCCTTCCCAGTGAAGCATTGAACTATGTCCACCTGGGAAAATCTTCACTCCTACCATGGCATCAATCCGCACAGAGCTTGAATAAAACACACCTGGGCTGGTTTAGTCATTGCAGATGCTCCTCAAGTCTTGCCTGTTATATTGATTCATAGGAATTTATCCTTTCCATAAAAATGCCTATGTTTATTGTTTCCTGAATAAGCATGAGACACACTCAAAGCAAAAGGAAGCTTTATGCTCATGAAGCAAAGTTGCTTTTATAAAATAAACACACACAATTAATAAAATACAGATACCAAATATATCAAATATGAATCTCGCATTCAATTGCTCCCATGTTAATTTTCTTTCAGAGAATCTCTCAGACTCCCTCCTACAATGGGGTCCCATACTTTGGTTTCTCTTTCTTTTTCACATCTGGGCGGATGGTAGTTTCTCAGTTTAAAGGAAATTCCAAAGCATTTATTGAATGTTTTCTCTGTGAATTTAGGGGACTTTGTTTTTTGCCATTTGGAAGGATGGCAAAGGCACACTCAGACAATCTGAGTGCACAACTCTAATAGCTCCTGCAAATTCCGGGATGTTGTGGCAATCTTCCTCTTGGTATAATACCTTTCTACTTTTTTTTTTTTTTTTTAAGAGTCTGTTCATTGAAATTTTCTGGAGTTTTCAGGTTCACGCTTTTGAGAACAGTAAAAGAATAATAAAAGAGATGGCTTTTCAAGTAACATTTTTATTTCCATTAACCAATAATCTCAGTAGATTAAAAATATTGGGAAAAAATCCCCAAGGCTTTTTAGCACACTTACACACTGTATTTGTTCAATATATGTGCAATCATACAATACAGATATTTAGATGTGCTAACACTACATCACATGGTTGCAGCAAACAGTTGGAAAGATTACACTCACCTCTTTTCTCAAGCAAATTGTGGGAAAATTCTTTTGATATTTCTTCAACATCTGTATTGCTGGAATCCATGACTTCTTTTTACTATTTGGTACTGCTCTATATGTGACATAAAGAGAAAAAAGTGGCCAAGTAGAATTTATTACATAATGAAACATTTTTGTGATAGATCTTTTTTCTGATGAACTGAGGAGCAGACAAAAGCAGAATAACCAGAATTATTATTCATCCTGATTTTTCTGGATGCAGTCATTAAAAGGATGTATGCTGTAAAAAAATAGCAATAAGAAAAAAAGAACTAATGACACTGTGTCAGATTGGCTTAGTATAATGGTCTGTATTACTGCCTTAATTTCCAAAACAATATTTAGGGCTTTTTTTTTGACAGAGAATCCAGTGAAACATCCCAATGGAGAGCAATGGACTCCTTGGTTGTGAAGAGACTACAGTCAGCATTTCTAATGAGGTCCTAGAGCCAGAAAACCAGATACCTCCACAGCACGCCACCTCCCTGTCTCACAACTTCTGTTTCTGTACCAAATATTCACTTTTTTTTCTGTCTGCCCAGAAAGTGGAAAGTTGTAATTTCTTGTGTTTTCATTTGGAATGCAAGTTTCATCTTTTGGGGTGTATAAACATTGCCATAGTTCTGCATGCTCTTTCCATCCACTTAAAACACTGCTGGTAGAATCCTATTCATGACTTGGCCTGGTTGCACTCTTCTCTTTGCATACTTTTATTAATTATTTTCCCATTACTGTATTGAAAATAAACTTATCTTTGTTTGTAAAATCCCACACTATTTATCTCCATCCTATTCAATCTTCTACACACACAAGTTTTGTTTCCATCTTCCTTCATGCCCATGATGCTTGATTTGACCTCCTTTCCTTTGTCAACTCCAAGCACACGCACAGTCCGGATGAGATCTCTCATCCTGAAGAAAAGGTGCCATGTTTCCAGACATCATTCCTGCTCATTATTCAACATACCTGTGATTTTGGTCCACTTTTATTTCCTTTGTTTTTTTTTCTGCTCTGCTCAATTCCTATTTTGATTTCAAAACCTAAAGCTTTTCTGGATCACATCCTAACCGATATATATCCTAATAGATATGTTTCATATGAATGCTTTAGGCAGCATCACTTAGGTTTTTAATTCTTTTTGCAGTTCTCATTACAACAGCTGCTGCACTGGGACTTGTATGGTGTTCATAAAGATCTCTCTCTTTAGGAATATGGCCCTTTCCAATTAGAGCCATTCTATGATTTTATGATTCTATAAATACAGGTGTGGAAAGGACATAGAGTTCTCCAGAGTCAGACTTTTTTGGGTAGTCAAGCCTGAATCTTGGCCCTGCTTTGTGCAGGGGAGATTATGCTACCTCCTCACCATCACAAAAGATACACAAGAGTAGGAAGAAAAAAAAGGGATGCACAACTGGCACACCATGACATTTCTGGCAGTTAGGATACTTCCAGTGGTGTTCACTGCTAGGAAGCTGAGTATTAACTCTGGAACCTTCAGAATCAAGACAAGAAAAAGGCTGTGCATCTTTCACAACAAAATGCAAATGCACAATGAAGAGAGGGAAAATTTTATATAATGAATGCAGAGAGGAAGAGGAAAGAACAGCTTCAAAATCAGTTCTATTTTAAAAGAAACAAACAAACTATTATTTACTTCTTTTTTTTTCCTAACCCCCTCTTCCTCTCTTATTCCATTATTAAAAATAATACAAGTGTTGAAAGGACAGCTGAAGCCTTTTGACTCTTTTCTGTAACATACTTTTTCAACTCTTTTTCCCATGGAGATAATAAAAAGCCCTGAAGTAAACAAAGCTCAAGCAGATCTCCTAAAACTTTCAGTGACTCCTAACAAACTCACCAATGGGAGTATCTGTAATTATTTTATCACCTTCTGGTTTTATGTTTCATCCATGGATATTTTTGTCTTTCTCTTGATCTCCTTTTTTAAGGTGACCCCCCCTGGATTTTATGTTTACCATGTGAGATGAATATTTAAAATATTATAGCTGCATAAGGAGGTGCAATATCTGTTGACCTAAATCTGCATCCCCAAATGTCGCCTGCCTGTTCCTTCTGTAGTTATAAGAAATCAAGAGATTAATTTCCTTGCCAGAATTTCTCTGAATTTTGCATGATAAAACCATTGTGGATGCGGAGGAATAAGGCATTTCTGGAATGCTGGCCTATTTTTAACTCTGTATATTTCAGTGGTCAAAGTTACACAAGCGTTTTCTAAAATAGTGCCACATGTCCTCACAGTGGAACACAAATACCTTATGGTTTTATCATCAAATGGGGAAACAGCCCTAAACATCACAGGGAGACAGCTCAATGGGTGGTCTGAAACTCCTGTCTTTCCTCCTTGGAGCAGAAAGGAAACTCACGTATCTGGTCCTTGCAGAAGAGACTAATGTGTGGCTAGATCAGATAATTACAGGACAGTTTACACCAATAAGGTCATTAAACCTTGCTGCTCTTTCCACATGCTTAATTATCAGCAAAGTGAAGTTTGAAGAAGTGGGTGGCCAATTAATTTCTTATGCATCTTTACACAGTCAGTTTGATGATATGCTATGAATATTGTAAAGCATTAGGATCTTTAAACTTATAGTATAGGATGCAAAGGCAGCTTCTACCTCTGCAATGGATAGATTTTCCTTCATTTTGAACTATGTTAAATTATATTCTACAAACACTCTACCTGCAAAAGAGCAGCAGAAGCTCTTTTTTCCTTGGAATATGTGAAATCTGTTTCTTGGTAATTGCTGTTTTTAATGCAGCCATGTATCAAAGTGCAGTATTCATTAACACTTTATACATCTCTGCACATAAAGATTACAAATCCATTCATTCTTCAGCCTGGATTACTCAAATTCAAATCTTCTTCTGTAGAATGGATCCAGTCTAGAACACAGATTCATTTCTTCAAAATGTCAAAACTCTTATTTTAGAATCCTGCTTTGTGGGAGTTGCTAAGATCTTATTTCCTCAGACATGTCCATTTAAATCTTTGGACTTAAGGCAACTGCTTGGCAATAATTGGTTGAAGTGCAAGTCCACTAACAAGGAATATGATGTAACTAAAACCTTCCCTAAAATCTGGTGAACCAGGTCTGCTTTCAGATCATAATAACACCCATAGACTTGACATTTAGGACACTTGCTGTGGATTTAAAACTAGCAAACCAAATGGAATGTGGTCTGGAGTGTATCCTGAAGTCACATGGACAATGGCCGTATTATGGAAATATTAAATGTTCTTCACTGTAGTTCATAGGTTTCTCTCTTCTAATCAAATCATTGAAGCATTCAAATATGAAAAGCTACAAATTCACCATATTTGTGAAAGCTGGGGGGAAGAAAAAGTTTTGGTCAAACTCTGCACTCCACAATTTTTTCTTCTTTTTTTTTTTTAAATTTTTATTTTTGCTTTGAGTTGATGACATTCAAAGTTTGAAAATTATAACATGGAAAAAATCGTACTCTTTTTTACAGCAATGCTGTTGAAGTTTTTGTACAATCAAAAAGCTGAAAAGACATAATCAACTTTGCTTCTCCTTCCCTTGCTAGTGGTCTGACTAATACAACACCCTTGGTGATGGACTGCAAATGCTACAGGGGAACATAGCAAAATTATTTTTTAAAAGTCCTAACTTACCTTTGCCTTTTTAAAATCTCAAAACCACTCCTATTAATGGAACCTTTTGTAGACTTTCTATCCTTTCCTACCAAAGCTTGCATTTTTGGTCTAAGTTACTTCACAGTAACCCTTTTCAAATGCTCAAATAAAACATGTAACTTTATTTGCAGTTCCTGAGGCAACCACTGTAAATGGCAGCAACACAGAGAATTGCTGTAAGTTTACTGTTATGTCACTATGGTGTCCATATATAAAAGCAAACTACTGTTTTCTCTGGAGCTGTAATAAATACATTTTAAGGCACCCAGTTGCTAAGGGCGATGATTGCGTTTAAGAAAGAACTGGAAAACATGTTTTCCTGGTGACAGGGAAGGGGCCCTGCAGCACCAAGTGTCCCAGCCTGGCATCCCACAGATCGCCCTGCGACCCTGCTCCTGCACCAGTCTGAACGAAGAGGGAAAGTGTGGCTCCATTCCTTGGGACAGCACCTCAAACCAAGAGGCTAAAGGCAGGCTTTGTGGTAGGAGACCAGAAAAACAACGGATGCTCCCCCTTGTGCACTGGCACAGCTCCTAGGGGATTATGAACTCTGATGGCTTCCACTCTCCCTGTTCAGTGTGTGGCTGAGCAACAGGACCCCAGATTTTTGGGGCGATCATAGCAAAGCTCCCAGCTTGTCATCCTTGAAGGTGCGCACTCTCAGGCAAGGTGTCAGGATCAGCAAGAAAATCTGAGAGTGCTACTTAAAACTTAGGTGCTGCAAGGACTCCTACCTTGCTAGATCTTCTCTAAAAAACCAACAAAATACTGGCTTTAATTTCAACACTTAGGCCATTTTTAGATGTGTAAATGGAGTAGCAAGAAGTTCTACTTGGGAAAGTAAAGAATCCCTACATGGCACCAAGTATGTCAGCATCTGACTCCAAAATACATCCCATTCTCCTTCATAGCATTCGGTCTTCAGAGATGAGCTAAGGTGCAGAGCCAGAACTTTAACTGTCTCTTCTCTGGCTATACTTTAGAATCCTGCACATTGGCATTAGTTTGAAGGACCTGCAGTTTCCTTTTGCCCTTGTTACATTTCTTTCACAGCAATCTTGCAGTGGAGCAGTTTGTATGAGAGACCTTCTCATTCACCAAGAAAGTAAGAAATGCCTCTGAATGATAAAGAGCACAATGAACAGCACCCTGGTTGTACAAAACCTTTTAAGAACCTCAGCAATCTTTCCAACAACATTGCACCAGCTGTTTCTGGTCTATTTGGAAAACACAAGGCAGTATTTACACTTTCACATCATCCTAATTTTCTTTCAAAACCCAGCAGAAGGAAGAACATACAGATACCTCACTGCTGTCACCATGGTTATGCCTCTGACTCACCTGTCAGAAAGGACATAACTCTGCCCTGTTTGCTCAGCCGGATCCCCAGCCTCAGAGGAGAGGTTGCTGGGCACCCTGTGGACTCTGCCAGCTGTGGGATGGCCATATGAAATTAGCACAGTTGTTTCCATCTGTGTTGATCCAAAGTGAGGATCACCTCTTTTATTTTTAGCGAGGCTAAAACTTGTTCACCAAGAACTGAAGTATTCAGGGCACAAAAAAGTGAATATTTATCACCCGTGAAGGCAGAACATTTTATTTTGTGAAGCCTTTTAGTGTTTCTTAAAATATTCACGTTCAGCGAATGGGGCAACATAAGACCTTATGTTAAATAACCATCCATAACAAAAATATAGAAACATTCATGTTTGAATTACAATTCTTGTTATTGCATTTTTTTTTCATCTGCCAAGAATTGAGATGTAAAAGAAATTTAGTTTGTGCTTTGTGAGCCATTTGATAAGACTTTTTTCAGGGCCAAAAGAGTTTGCTGAGGGACACAAGATTTTAGCTGAGCTACCCCAAACTTGATGGCATTACAAGTGAGTCACCCAAGAGGAAGGGGAAGCACAAAGAAGGAGCAAATCCAAGATGCAGAAAAAGAATGAGATGAATCTATCTGGGAGAATTCAGAGCAGAATATACAAGTGGGAAACAAAAGATATAGGCAGGTGTGAGATGACGAACACAACGTCCTGCTGATAAAGTCAGAGCAACTGGATGTTGTGATGTAATGTTAGGCCAATGAAAGGAGCTCATGTGAGAAGGGCAATTCTATTAAAAGAGAAAGATAAAATACAAAGTTGAAATATTTAAAGTGCAGTACTGGTAATTCAGAAATTTATCAGTCCACATTTTCCAAGATATAACAAGAGTCTGGGTTGGGGAAAGAACTAAGTGCTAAAATGAGAGAGAAAAAGGGCTGTCTTATTTAGGACAGATTTACGGACGGCCCAATACAGCTATTTACCAGGTTACAAGAGGCAAACAGTCCTTCAGAATCTAGACAATAATAATTTTAATATGGTCTTTTTCAGGGTATAACATTAACATCTCCAGGCACCTTATTGAATTTCTGTGAATTGGAAAGGGATTTCCAATTATCTTTAAAAACTCTATCCCAACACATATTTTTCAATTACTTTATGGGCTTAAAATCTTGAGCTAGAAATTTTAAGTTAATCACTGCAAAACTGATGTAAATGAACTTTTTCTAACCATTGCAGGGGTCATGAAATTTTGGTATTGCAGATAAATGTGAAACTTCTTAAATTTAAGACCAGATTTCTTCTAAACAAACCAATATTAGGCACTCCCCAAATGTGTCAGTAGATATATGCTAAATCACCTGAACTGCAAAGCAATTTTCATATTTGATGTGTGCTGTAAATTTGCTTATACTCAAACCACCACTTTTAACATTTGAATTTGTCTTAGTTTTTCATATACTTTTAAGAACTTCAGAATATTTTGCATGTAGGAATCCAAGTTCATATTTCAAGGAGTCATCAGTATGCTGAGGCATCAGCTGCCCATGTTCTTCTTTCCAGGAGCTATTTTTCTGTTAAGACAATGTTGAGCTCTTGACCTACCCAAATGCTGGTGAAATCTCAGTAAAACACCAGCTAGTTCCCATTGCATCTGCCCAGTCCTCAGACTTTTTCAAGTTTTTTCATATGTTTAATAACCCTCACCCCTTGCAGGAACTGAGGAGACTGACCAGAGAGACCGATATTTGCATTAAAATTGTAAGTGAAATTTTTAACATGTTCTTGAAAGCTGCTAAGTGTTTCTTTTAAGTGAAAAAACCACCATTGAAAATTATGGGCAATAATCAGCTCCTCTGAGAGTTGCTTGTTTAACTTCAGTTTACTTTTAACAGGTGTTCCCATAAGCAGGAGAGACTTTATTCCCTTTTTTGATTTATTATTCCCAGATTTAATACTCTTGATTTCTTCAGACTAAATTGTGTTGTGCACTGACTGGCCTGGTGCACAGAAAGGCTTTGCTTTCTCTAGATCTGCTGTAAATGTTCCTTACTATTTGATCCCAACTTTTGATCGATAGGTTGCTAGCAAACATTTATTTTTTATTATTGTATTGTTGAAATAATGGATTGGACTGCTATCCTTGAAGAGTTCTGAGTAAAAATTTCAGTAACATCAAATTCACCAAATTCAACACAGAAGACAAAGGAGAAAAGACCACTATGCTCAAATCACTTCTGGCGGAAAAGTCCAAGTTTCCAATGGAAAATTACCATAGCTAGGATAAATATTGTGGCTGCATTTAAACAGCAGCACATTTTGCACCTGCAAAAGGAGAGAATGAGGCTGCAAACCAGGTGATGTTACTTCATCTGGCACACAGCTGCACTTTTGTTCCTGAAGGGGCCTCACTACAAAGCTAGTCCAACATTTTACTTAGACTGATGCATTTACCCCCAAACTCTTGAAATGACTTGGTGTCCATGTCCTAAAGCAGCAATGACGAATGAAGGGAATGAGACCTTTCTCTAAAGAAGGCCTCAAATTAATATAGTAGCAGATAAAATGTTCCCTTACAAAGGTCTTGGCCTCCATAAAATACAGGGGTGAATGACTGATAGCTCCAGCACCACCTATTTGTAGCAGATAAAGTTAGAAGGTAACTTCTAAGTGATCCTGGTACATTCTGCTTAAGCTGCTGGCTTTCTCAAGTGTGGGTGTTCCTGATTCTCTTGTTTATACACATAATATTTAGGAAAGCTGTGTCTTCCCAAGGGTCCCATTTCAGTAACAGGGGTCAATGGTGATTGAAGTCAATGGGATTTCAAAACATGCCTAAAGATAAACATATGCCTTGGTACAGTGCTCAATCAGAGGCAGAATGAATAGCACTGTTCTGCACTTCTAATCAATAAGCTTGCATGTTTTTGAGACATACAATATCTGATTATGCTCTTTATCTGCTCTAGGCCTTAGGAGTCTGTAGAATTCCTTTTATATCTCCTTTTGTTTTTAGAAGTAGGTTTTTAGTCAAAAACTTGATCTGCTGATCTGAGAAAATATTCTGAGATAGTTAATAGCCAAAATTGAATACCCTGTCTATTTTATTTACAGCTCACATTTGGCCTTTCAAAGCCCTCATTTCCAGAGCGTCTCACATTTTCTGCTTCATGAATTCTTAATGAGTTCCAGTTGAAAGTGCTACAGATCCACATTAGGATCATAAAACCCCCCTGAAAGGAACCTTGTGGCTTCCCCGGAGCCCCCGCTCCACCCTGCTACCCTGGCCTCCCCCTCTTTTGCTAAATGCTGGCAATCTCACCAGCAGTGGGGCCGACCCACTATGTTTAAAAATCCTTTTAATCCTCTTTATAGTAACAGAAACATTTGTGATTGATCTGTGGAGGCTTTGTACAGTGCAGAACACCTGTGGCTCAGAGCGAGCGCCCCGCCGGAGCCAGCGTGCTCTGGCATGGAGGAGCAGCACTGCACACCTCCATGACTACAGCAAGGCACGGCCTCCACCTTCACACTGCCACCTGCACCCCCTAACTCTGCTCTCTGGAAAGGCTTAAAAGCCCAATAACTCATTGTGTTTGTGTCAGTAAAACTCATTCACTGCACTGACTGGAAGCCGAAGTCATGGATGCCCCCATGACACTGCTCAGTAATGCACAGAGCTATTCTTATTTCTGCTCTGTGCCTGGAGATGTGAGAGTTTGGCTAACCTGAAATACAGGGTTAGATCCAGGCTTCCTTCTGCCCTTGTAAAAATATCCTCTCTAACAACCTGAAGCACATGTGACTTTAGGCATTACTCTAAAAATAGATGTTTGCAAGCACTCTGATGGGATGAATTTGGTGAGAAGTAAAGGTTCCAGAAACTTTTGAAGCCTTTCAAGAAATGTCCCTACAAGAGATGTCATCTATTCCCTTGTGTTTCTCTGTTGTCTTTGAGATATTCACCTTCAGCATTTTATTTCTACTTGCATCTTTTCCTTTAGAAGGACTCTGGTCTACCAAAATGTGAATTTATTAAAGCATTAGCTCAGAAACTGCTCTAAGGGAGATAAGGATGGAGAGTCAAGACATGAAGAAAAGTAACCTGTGCTGAAAGACGTAAACCCACAATTACACGAGGAAATCCACTCTGGTATCCCACAGCTAATAAAGGTAATTTAGTGCAGAGGACAGGCAAGGAAGCCACATCAGCATCTGTGAAGACTAACAGCTCACACAGGAGGGAGGCGGGAGAGCAGGAGCTGCACATTGCTTGCTCTGGATATCAGAATCTGTGCTGACTCTTTTAACAAGCACAGTAACAGGGTCCTCTGACACATGCTTCTCCAAATCAGGGGATTTATGTTTTTTAATTTATTTTACTTCCTAGGAATACTATAGAGTCCACTGAATCATGAACATACATAAAATGTTTTGAGATTCTCTGAGGACAGGGACCACAGAAGCACAAAATGCATTCATGGTAAAGGCTACAAGCACTCTGTTGGATCCTGAGATATTAGAAACTGATGGGGCTCCAGGCACATAAAGGAAGGGTAAAAAAAGGGTTGCTTTGTTTTATGTACTGCTGACAAGCATGACACTGGTTTTCCTGGGGAAACCAAATGTACATCACATAGGAAGGCAATAAAGAATTTCGGCTGGTTGTCAGTGTTCCCTCCACATTCTCTCCTCAGCTTGTGGAAGTCAAACATTCCCAAACTGATAAGAACTCAACCCAAAAATTAATTTTCATTACAAACTGAGTCTGCTGAAAAAATGATCTTTTTAGTGAGAAAAACCTATTAAATGCCAACTGTATTTGACCTCTTGAATTCTCAGTTCACCAGCACATGATTAATAATAAATAATAATGTAGTTCATAAAGTACTCGTAAACTGCCACTAAGATGTTTTAATGAATCTTCACTGGCTTGAAACTACTTTTGAACCAAAAACATTGAGCAGCTTGAATTAAAATGGAAAATTAATAAAGTGTCAGGCTACATTTCACTTGTATTTATCCTGGTGAAAATACAGATTTGTGTTTCTAATTCACTTTTATGTAAACCTACAATCCTTCTTCCTCCCCTGATTTTTTTTTCTTAGAAGAAAAAATATGTTGTAGTTTTGCCAGTTTAGCCAAGCAAATTCTCACCAAACCCAGCTAAGGGTGACAAAAAATAGGGTTAAGTCTACATTCTTCCAGGCACTCTAGAAAGATTTTTATGTCTCCTGTGACTTGCAGCAGTAAATGGCTTCCAGGAAATAGGGTGGTCTGCTCAGAGCCAGGCCTCTGCGTGCTGCTGCCAAAGGGTGTGACAAGCTCTGGAGCGACCACGGCTTCCACTGGAAAAAGATTTTTAGGATTATGCCTTTGGGATTTTCAGAGACTGTCCAGCAAAGTGTCCAAATTTTCCCGTTTCCAAACTGCAAGGTGGCCCTGAGCTCGTCTTTAAGGAGATAAACTGTTGATATTGTTCAATTTCTCCCTAGGTTCATCAGCTGCCAGAAGTGCTCCAGATAACACAGGTTTTGATTCAGAGATGTTGCCCTTTTGGTTTTGTTTGGAAGTCCATGGTCATGCCCTTTACACACTCAGGGTTGAAATACCTCTTTGCATAAACAGACACACAGGGTAAGACTCAGATACTGATCCAGAAGCTCTTATTTTCCAAAACAGAGCACAAAGGTTGTGTTTGGAAACTTCTTAAGATAAGGGTTCCTCTTTTGAGGAGCTCCATCTCTGCATTTCCTTCTGACAAATTTAATTGCTGATGAAACCCTATTCAGAACATTTTCAGCCAGCTACAACTGAAAACACAAGCAGCAACCTGAGCCAGGCAGAGAGGAGCACTGCTTCCAGCTGCACCAGGAGGAGATGATTTGGTGATTTTAGCTACACCACTGGGACAAGGCCTGTAACATACAGTCCTCCCACTTGCGTGAGCTACAGCCAATGCTGCAAATGCATCTCCATGCTGAGTAATGACTGACACACTGTTCAGTGAGACCTCAAAATCTCCAGCTTCTGAGCTATCTCAAGGAATGTGTACACATGCTTATATAAATAAAGGGGTGCTTTTGAAAGTATACCTTTGTGCCAAGCTTTTACCATTTATTTTCTGCAGTTGCTATGGAATCTTTGCAGAATTGTACACCGTGTTGTTCAGGTCACTGGAGCTGCTGCCCCACATGGGTCTGTCATCTCAAAGAGCTATTGTACTCACTTGACATCTGTGAATGGCAGAGAGAAATGAAATGAAGATAGATTTATTTCTCATATTTTCTTGCTGAAGTAGTACTAAACGGCAGAGCTCTGCCTGGAAGGAAATGTGATATCAAAAAACAGAAATACAGAAATTGAAAAGCAAACTAGTGCTTCTTTATGCTGAGTTCTGGTTCATTTTAGGAAACAACTTGGAATATAGCAATGCAAATCATTATCAGTGCATCTCTCCTAATAACTCTAATTATGAAGCAAAATCTAAAGCCCACCCAAACAGGGAGAAAACTTGGATCAGAGTCCAAATTTCAGAACATAGATCCTTACAGTGATGCAGTAATATTCACATTCTGTGGGATGAATAAAAATGTGTCAAATACCTGGCTGATACTCAAGATCATGAATTAAAAACCTGGGTAAACTCTAGTTTGCCAATATTAAAACAAGAAAACATTATTTATCTCTCTGTATCCCATGTCATGTCATTGCATCCCAAGACATTAAGGAGACCAGGAAAGAGGATGGATGTGGATGGTTCTGCATCCTTCCTCCTTGTTTCAAAGGCTCATAATTCAACCAAATTTGTCTCTAACTCAAATTACTAGCCTTCCTTCCACATTTAAAGAGTTTATACTTGTTTATTTGATATAATTCCTCTGAGGATCTGCCAAGTTCCTAAGTTCTTTGACCTTAGATGTCTTTTTCTCCATCTGTAATTCTGAATGTGTTTATTTTACAAGTGAAACCAAATTCTTAATTGATCTAAGGAAAGTCAATCTTTTAGATTAAACAAGTGCTCAGCTGTGCATATAGGAATAGTGGTAGATATGAATCAAAACATGAGCATCAACCATCAAATGCAGGCCAGATATCAGCATAGCTGATGCAGAGTGAATCCATGCTATATTCCTAACTGAGAGCATGAGAAACAATAAAACCACAGAGTACAAACACAGAAACTTAAATCATGCTCCTTGAAAAGTTTGCCAAGGTCCATGAATCTTTTGAACTAACCTGGGCCTATTTTGAAACAAACACAAAACATGATTTTGTATTGAAACCATGTGGGACTAAGAGATTTTTGTTATTTGGGGTTCATTTGGACTTGAAACTTGAAGCTGAATACAAAGAGTGGAACACAAAAGTCATCCAGCTGAAGAAAATCTTTCTGATATGACCAATGAAAAATCACAGATTTTTTTTTTTTTTTTTTTTTTTTTTTTTCAAGTGAGGCAATCAGGGCATGTAAGCCATTAGACTCTGAATCACATGGCATAATGCACAGATGTTTTTGGAGAGTAATCTGAGGGAAGGCACAGTAGGAACACATAAGTAGCTGACAAATATCCATGAAGAGACTCCATCTCTGTCACTGAAGGACATAGGACTTCTTGTTATCTGCTGGATATAATCAAGACAGTCAAGAGTCTGAAAGTCCAAATTTTGTATTGCCATCACCAGAGAGAATTACAAGCTGTCATTTGGGACAGAGAAACAGAAGGAATAAAGTTGTTCTGAAATGCTGAGCACTCAGACTGTCCAAAAAGTAGGAGTCATCACTGTCCATAAATCTGTAACAATATGATTGTACCACATTATAGGAGGTACATACAAAAGAAGATGGCTTTGTGCAGTTGGAAGCTTCTAAACTTTAGTCCAGAAGTCTTGACTCTGCTAGAAATGAGCTTTGTTTGGTTTAACTTTCCCAGTCTACAAAATAGCTTTCATGATGTAAAGAAGACATTTTAAGATCCTCACCAAATGTACAGAACTAAAGATAGCATATAAAATAGTAAAACCCTAAAATATGCAATTCACAGTTGCTGAGGTAAATGCCCACTTTGATGTTCTCTTTTGAATAAGAGAAAGAAGAACTCAGAGGAAAATGGGGTGTTTTTGTCCTTCTTAATAGTCATGTGAAAACACTGGTTCTTTTTTTTTTCTAAGTACATGAACAATCCACAAACCAAATAGCATCTTCTGAAGTAGTTTTATTTCTGAAGGTAAATTAGTAGATGAACAAGGAGGCGACTGAACAAGATTTGGAATGTAAAACTATTTCCAGCAGAAATTATGTTTTTTCACCAGCTCCTACATGAAACAAGGAGAACTTTAAATGCATCTTTGAACAGTAACTCTTGCACATTTTACAGCAACAGAATAAAGCCCACTAAATTTTCTGTACCATGAAACCCCTACAGTGAAAGCTCCGGGGAACAGTTCAGTTCATTGCCATGAAAGCAAACACATGAGAGAAAACTCTTTGGATCCTTTTCCTACCACACACAGCTAAAGACACATGAATGTGGGAAAGGGTTTGATTGACTTCTTAAAACTCTTAATGACACTATTCTAGTGTTTGCAGAAGGTACTGGATTAACACATCTCTGGAGATGGCAATGACCCTGCCAGGCCAATTTTCTCACATTGTCTCCTGGGTAGTTTGCAGATCTGCCTAGCTAGCAGAAGTAAACAAAATCCATTACATTAATTTCATAAAAACATTGAACGAGAAAGCGGGTGACCCGTGTTCCCCTTCACATTTCAGTCTCTGCAGAGCTTGAAATGGGCTCAGATAAAAGGGTGTCCTTGCCTCCCAGTGTATTTATTTTTTTCTTAGATATCAGTTTCTGTATCCAAAGTTCTCAAAAAAATCAGTGTGTTCAGATCAGCAGCTCTGGTCCACCTCCTTACACAGTGGTCTTTCTTGCTTAAAAGGATGAAAACAAAGAGCTCGCCAATAAAAAATGATCAAAGCTGCTGGAAAACATTTGTTTCTAATATAATTTGTGAAGGGATTTCATCAGTCTCCCTTCATAACTAATAGAGATAAGAAGTTAGATAGACTTTGTGTGTTTAAATATAAGTAACTAAATAGAAGTAATTAATAGAGATAACAAGGTTAATTCTTACTGCATGGAATCTGGCTCCATGCTGAGCAGATACAATAAAATCAGAGGAATGACTTTGCATTTGCAACTATGCAGCTCTTACCATATGATGTGATCAAAGTGCTTTTCAATCCAAAAAGTGACTATTAGGGCAGCAGAGTTGTGTTTTCCCTGAGGATGGTGACCTACAGGTAGTTTGGGGTTCCTTTATCCCACTGTGACCCACTGCCTAACCTGGCACTGGTTACAAGGTCACAAGGAGATGATCCCACACAACTGTGATGTTGTGACTTGACTCTCCCAGTTATCCAAGTGCATTATCATCAACCCCATGTGTATAAACATCTGAAGTGACTGCTCAGAGGATTTGATATCTGATTAGCATTACCAGATGTGTAAGGAACTGAGGAAGTAACAACATCAATTTTCACTTCCATTACTCTGCTGATCTGCCTCCTGGGCCACTTTCTTATTCTTTCCAGTAGTTTCCTTCCTTTTCTTTTCATGTTTTTTATTCTCCCTCCTTCCTTGACCAAATAGGGAATGGCAACATGGCTGAACAATGCCTGAGGGGCAGGATGGAGCAAGCCGCCAGCAGTGGAGGACATAAACTTTAAAAGGAAAATTAAAAGGTAATCTTATTCACTGATTACTACTTAGTGAGCCTTCTCAGAATCCAGAAGACAAATTAAAAGTGTCAGTTTAGGAACCTCATTATTTTAAGTCAGTCTGGTGAAGGCTTGATTAAATTTTTTTGATTTAGTGTTATCAATACTGTCTGTGGAACAGTAACAGCTCCCAGCTGTTGCTGACACTCAGCTTCCCAAATTGGGAAGCTTGGGGCTGGGAGATGTTGTCTCTTTTGGTTTTGTTTTTATTGGTGTTTTTTTTAAAATAATAATTTCCCATTCTCACAAACAAAACCAACACAACAGGCAGGAGTCTTCTCTCCCATGTACTCATGTACTGTGTAGTAATGAGAATAGTTCAGGACAGTGACCTCTTTGCTGGACAACAAAATTACTAAGAAACTGGACAAAGAGCACAGAGGATTGAAAAAAGCCTCTGATTCAAAACAAATATTTTTATTTGAATTTTCAAATGAATGTACTTTTACTGCATTCCTTCCCTTCTGGGCTCACTTTCCATAAACATGCTAGTGAATGAACTTTATAAACAGGAATACTTGCTAAAAGCTAATTTTAGAGAATGGGTTTTCAACTGCTCTCCAAAAGCAAATTCCAAACCAAACTTTAATACAAATTTTACACTTAGTGATACAATTTGGGCACACTTGGCCCACCTAAATCTGCTACTATTGACCTAGCTACAGCAAGTGCCTTCCTCAGTCTCCTCCCCATCCCTGCTGCCTGTCTCTGTGTCTGCTAAAGGAAACTCTCCTCAGCTCCTGCCAGTGCAGCTCTGTCTCCCTTTGCTTCCTAGCTCAGCTCTATGATATGGTTAGGGTGTTAAGAATAACATGAAACTTATTACAGTTTGGCTTTTAAATTTTTTTTAACTGCAGTGCAAATGAGGAAGCCAGAGACTAAAGAAACTTCTATTTAATTATTTTCAAAGAAACTCCTAATTAATTATTTAACCTAGAAGATCTGACAGAAGGGTAACTTCTGGCAAAGGTGAAGGGACAAGCAGTCAGAAATGGCCTGAAAGTGGTAATACATAGCACAGGTCAGGAGTACTTCCTTGGTGACACTTTGATTTCATGCTTTGAAACATGAACTTCTTAGTGAGTTTTATAAGCCATTTCTTTGGGGAGGAGAGCTAAAACCATCTAAAAAAAATTCTGTGCAAATCTGTGCTAAAAAAGAGTTTTTCCTTAATGGGTTTTTCAAATGCATTTTAAATAGTCATCTTGCAAAGAAACACATGAAGAACATGATAATATGAGTAAATATGTGAGCATAAAAACATGAATGCCAGTGGGCAAATTGCTTCTGATTAGGTGTCTAGCTCTAAAGAAAGGTTGCTTCCATCATCTCTCATGGGTTGTTACATCAACTGTTCTCTGTTTCCACAAGTAGATAAATAGGCAATTGGTGGAATGTACCTTAGTGTCCCCAGAGAATCAAGAAACAAGACATCTGCTGTCCCACCTCAAGCCCATCTCTAATAAGCCTAAAAAACAATCTAAAATAAGGTATAGAGACATTGAGCAATATAAAAAATATGAAAGTAACCCAAGAAGTTTGCAATGAAACCACAATTGTGAGAAAATCAGTTAAAGGAAGCAAAATCCCAGCTCTGCTCCTAACTCACTGTGTGGTCTTGGGCAAGCCACAAAAGGGCCATACTTTGAACATCTTACTCACACTAGTAACCAGCTCCTTACAAAGCATTTTTGCTTAACATCACAGTCCACGAAACTTGCACTTGAGCTATGGAAACAGCATGAACATGGATCTACTTACATGAGGCTAAGTATTGCAGTCTGCTCCTGAGGGTTTTTTTTTGCCTCCATCTATCCATAAAAAACAGAGAAAAGCTCTTACCACTGTGAGACTGGTGTTGCTGGGATTCAGTCTAATTAATAAACATTTGTACAGCTCTTGGAAAATGTAAAGTGCAAAGTAAGTGCTATGCAGCTGGAACACATGTAGCTTAAACCTAATCTCCCAGCTTTGAATCTGCAGACTTTTTAAGTAGCTGCAACATGTGTGTGAAACGAGAATAAAGGACTGTCAGGATCTCCTTTCTAGCGGGACTGAATACTCTACAGAAGAACACAGCACATGCTAATTTTAGCAGTGTTTCTGTGTCCCTGCCATGTTATTAAGAGAGTGGCCTGTCACAAGCCACAGACATTGCTCCACAAGTCTTTTAGTGTGCTAGGAAATCACAGAGATAGCTTCACACCATATCACCCTCATTACAGTGTGGGTCCAGCAGCAGTACATTTCACATATCCCAAATCTTTTCCATATATTTGGCACTGCCATACCTTAGTCCCCTAGATTTTGCTCCACCTTTCTTGTTTTCCTAATACAGTTAATGCTACCCAGCTGTTTGCAGTCAGCTTTAAAAACCTATAACTAAATTAGCATTCCTGCTGAAGGCTTATTCCCTGAGCATATATTCCCTACACTACTGATGTTCTCCATACATTTCTTGACAATCAAGTACAGCTTCACTTTTATTTGCACAGTGTTATGTTTCAAAAAATAACAGTCATCTGAAAAAAGAAGAGATGGGCCTGGAGAAAAACTGGATCCAAACAGTCCCTGGATGCTGAAGAAATTTACATCCAGGCTGGATTAAAAATGTGCAAGTAAACCTCATCATTCATCAGATTCCCTGTTCTTCTGTCAAACTGAGTTCTTGCAGCATGTATTCCCTAGTAATGGCAAAGCAAGACCTTCCCCAATAATAAATTAGGGGTAAGTTCAATGACAATTGTTTAATACAACAGTTAATATTTAAACAACAAGGCTGAAGTTCTGTCCTGCACAGATTGAACCCAGCAATGCATTGGGGCATCTTTAGAGGAATCCTGGTTCTCACCCACACTGTGAAAGCCAGATTGGCGAGAGCCCCTGAAGTTACCTAGCTATTCCTAGTGCTCTGTGCCAGCTGCAGAGCTCCTGCAGCAGAATCATGTCCTGGGGTTTTCAGTGTGCAGGCTCACAGCAGCAGAATCATGTCCTGGGGTTTTCAGTGTGCAGGCTCACAGCAGCAGAATCATGTCCTGGGGTTTTCAGTGTGCAGGCTCACAGCCTCATATGCAGTACCTGTGCTGTGGCTCTTTCCCCAGAAACAGACCCCCTGAAGCCTGTAGGATCCTTCAGCTGGGTTTATGATTAGGCTCCTCTAAGGTGGGATGCTAGCTTGGGTTGCTGGTTCAGATCTTTCAGGATTGGATTCTAAAGTAAAGACATGTTTTAGTAATACCTGATATCAGAACATATGATTTTCTTGGTAAGTGGTAATTTCAACAATCTCACAGTACTTATTATGGTCCTACCTGGATTTCTAAATGTGCAAAAATAAATACTCTTTTTTTGCTTCAACCCCCATGCCATCCTTCTACCACTGTAAATATCTGTCTTGTTTAAGTGGTGCTTATGTAAATGATTATTCAACAGGATTGCTCACCTCCCCTGTGCCTGACTTATATGAATTTCATCCCCTTCCTTGTTCACTATAATTTGTAGAAGATAAATTTTCTTTCCTACTCTGTGTTTAGAACCCGAGCTGGCAGTGAGCATGTTTCCCACCTCCTGCTGTGAGATAAGTTGGCCCTTGCACTCCTGGGAAGGTCTGAACCCCTCTTCAAGAAACAACAGTTTAATGAAGGGGCAGGCAGAAGGGAATTAAAAATGCATGGGCACAAAACAAACCAGTCCCCAGGAAGCTCCTGCTGACAGGCTGCACACCGGCCCCCGGATCAGCAGGATATCCAAGCCCAGGCTAATGAATGATTTCCCTGATGGAGAGAGGAGTCCGTGTGTGCCGAGAGTTCACTGCGTGCTGGAAGCATTTGTTCAGTCAGGTTTCAAAGGCCTCCTCTGTCATCTGCGGCATTGAGGGTTGGATTATTAATTTAATGGAGTGGTTGTGCTGTGCAAGGAAGTGGAAAAAATCTGCTTCCACCTTGGCCAAAGCAGTAACGCCTGCAGCAGCCATACACGTTTTTTCACCGCTGTCAGCTCCTGAGGGAAACAGAATTGTGACCCCGCTGCTTCTCACTCCTGGCATGATCCTTCCTCCTCTTTTTGCCAGTAGGGAAACACTGATTGCAGCAGGCCTCTTGTTTATCCATTGTTGATCCCAGCACAGCCTGCTCTCACCAGGTGTCAGTGGATCCAACACAAGCATCAGGAGTGCACAGTACTAAATGTGCGTATATTTAATTCCAGGTTTTGTTTTAAGGTCTTCAGGCAGAGGAAGGGGTGGATAATTGTATAGTGGGAGGGGAGGTCAGGCAGGCAGTTAACATGAACTTCATAGGAGGGAGATACTTGGAAAGCAGTGGCACTGAAAAAGACCTAATGGACATTAAATTAGATATGAAATTTCCATCTGGTAAAATGGCAAAAAGCCTCATGCAAGTATGGGATGCATTTACAGACAATTCATGTCACTAGCCAAAAAAAAGGAAACTTTCTTACTTTAAATGGCAAAGTACCAACAATGGTATAATACCTAGAATGCTTCAGACAGCGCTTGACACTGTTGGCTTCAAAGACTTCAGAGAAAATTAACAGAAATGCAGAAAGGCTGGAAGAATTAGTCTATAAAATTACTGTTACTGACTCTGCATGTGTGTCAGAGAAGGACACAGTCAATCCACACATCAGCCCCAGAGCACATCCCTGAGTGTCCAACTTAACCCAGGCTGCTTTTGGATTGCATGAACCAGGCCCACCAGAACAGATGCATCTCCAGTTCCAAAGTGAATGAATCCCAAAGTGGGGAGTCTCCCTCCGCAAAGCTGAGGAGGAGCAGACCTAGGTGAAAAATGATGATTTTTCAGCAGGAAATATTGAGAAAACAGAGCTTTTTTCTAAGAGTATTTCCAAGAAACAGTGTTCCGGTCTCCTTGTAAAGAAGAGGAATCCAGAGATTTTCTCTGAAGATAGAATGCTGAATTCATTGACCACAAACATCTAATGAGTGCAACTTTAATTACAGCTTTCCAAAATACAAAGGAGTGCCTGAAAATTCGAGTAAAATACCCTGTTCTTTTCTCTTTTAGCACTTTTAAACATAACCATACCACAGTTTCTTTCTGTTTGTCCCTACCACAGTATCATGTCCCCCTTGCACTTTTTTCCTGTTCCTTTTGTAGCCAGTGAAATGGGCCCACAAAGTGATCCACTGCAGAGGGTTCAAAATTTCCAATTCTTCTTTGTCATGAATCCTGTCCTCACCTGACCTAAAGGTCAGATTGGTGCAGATAATTAGGTATATTCCAGTATTAGCATAAGAGAGTGGAAATTAGTGTTGTGTTGCAGGGATGCCTTCTATGTCCTGGCCTCTTTCCTGGCTATCCCTTTGGTAAAGAATAGTGGCACAGGGATATTTTCAATACTGTGTATTCCAGTTTAGAACTCTAACAGAAACACAAGATAAATGCATTTTTGCTATTTTTTTATACTTTATGAAGATTTCTAAGTCACATAAGAACACAATGCCAAAGGTACTTTGGAGGAAGGACTTCTGACTGACTTCAAACTATTTTTTTATTTAATATTTTAAGCCAAAAGTGAGGGCTTTGACATTCACTCTGATGAAATTTACACTTGATCCATTAATTAGGAAAGTTATCACAGGATATGCTGCTCACTAATAGGAAATAATAAATAATCATATCTATACAAAACTGCTTCCTGTACTGCTAATTAAACCAGAGAAATTCTTGCCAGCTAAAGGAAATGATCTATTCAAAGAGCATTAACATTTCTGGCCAAATTGATAAAATGATTAACTGAGTGTGGTCAGGAAATGAAGTCCCTGTCCCTTGCAGGAACAGGGAAATGTGCTGTAGAGATTATTCTGAGGTGAAGTTTTCACACTATGGGTGACCAAATCTAATGAGCAGGATTTCCTCAGTGACCTGGCAGAGATTGGAAGGAACCTGCAGAAGTGCTGCATGAGTTTTGAGATTAAAATATGGATAGACAGGAAAAATATATTAAAAGTTCATGAATGGAAGTCATCATGGGGTCAGCATGCAACATCTTTCAAATCCCTGAGAAAAATCAAAGCATTTTGAGGAGATAATTTTAAAAAACAGTCTCTGGATCAAAATGTGCTCTAGATGAAAGCATTGGTTGGTGTAGCAAAGAACAGAAATTGGCGTAACTTTTCCTGCTCCAACAAAACTTCCAGAGGCTTGGAGTAGCTGAGCTGTTAAATTCCCCAGGGTTGTAGAGTGTGGAAGGAAATGGCCAAGAAGATCTGCCAAGGAATGAATCCATCACTATTGCCCATTCCCCATACTCCCTGTTCTCACATCACAAGTCATTGGAGAATGGCTTGCTGTACATTTTATTTCAGCCAGTTCCCATGTGAGTGGATAAAATGATCTGGTTTTCCAGTCACGCTTCCAGGTTTTTGAGGAGTTGTACTGAAATCAGGATATTGTCCTGCAGAGTTTGGGAAGGAGGCTGGAAGGAAGAGAATAAAGTGTAAGCTCACGCCAACCAAAAACATGGGCCCCCAACTCATTATTTCCTATGTTCCTTCCTTCACTATTCATCCAGTCTGTCATCCCACTGTGTCATCCTGTGACATGTGTTTCACATCCCAGCCTTTCCAGATCTAAACTATTTTTCACCCTTCTTCTATTTCTTTCTACCCTGTCTTTCTTCCAGAAAATAGCCACCCTACATGGGCTGAGCAAATGCACTCACACTGAGTGTCCTCAGAAAAGCTTCCAGAGTTGGCTTCCAAACTCTGATCACTCTCCCATCCCAGAACTGATGTTGAAAGACTTGCATAAATACACACCCTGTGTCTGTTCCCCTGTTCTGTTCTTCATCCTGGAAAGTTCTACTTACATCAGCTATGTTACTCTGGTAGAAAAATGACATGGGTGAGTGGAGAATCAGATCAATCAATTTTCTTCTGTTTAAGTCAAATGATGTAATTTGTTTGCCTTCTTAAAATGAAATGGCCTTTCAAAGGCTTGTTTGTTTGGTTTTTTTCCCACTGGGTATCACATGGGTCTTCCATTAATAATAACAATAGCTACAAGAACAGACTAATTAAAGCACATAGTTTCCTTAGGTTTTTTTATTATTGCACTCAACATTCACTGTTGAGAGAAATATGGATTGCAGGAAAAGAACTCAAAATATAACTTCAAAAAGGCTGATTCAAGTTGCTGTTCAGAAGATACTGCACCATATGGAAAATGTAACTGAGTAGCTGCCAAATATGTTTAGTTTAAACAAGGGTAGGTAAGATCTGATAATGCATGGGATCATTTTGGCACATAGCACAGCTCTCCCAGACCCATTGCATTATGCCTATCATCAAGTTAGTCCATCTAACAGCATGAAGTGGAACACCCTGACCCTTCTTATCCCTGTTAATCACTCTTAAGTAAATAATACCTCTTTGGAGAATAGTGATTCATATGCTGCAACCTAAGATAGGGTCAAGCTGTGAACTGGTCTTCCTGCAGTGATAGGTAAAGTCAGGGAGCAAAGATAAGGAAGAATTTTGTCAGACTATTATCACTACTTCACTTTTTAATTGCCTATAAAAGTTTTTTTAAAGCAGCAGGACAGCACAGAAGAACACAATCCTTTCTGCTTTCTTTCAGTACAGCTTCTAAACAGCTGTTCTGTTTCTCTCCCATCGCCACCTATTTAATTTTAAGATAAGGGATGCTTAGGAATAATTTTCTCTGTGAAGCAGCTAGGAAAGGTTATATATTTCTGAAATGTCTTGTGCTATTTCCTTTAAAAAAGTCAGACCAGTTCTTGGTTTCCCAAGGCATTCTCATAGCCCTGATCACTCAGGACAAAAACCAAGCGAGACATTGAGGAGTCTTGCAGTTCAGAGATGTACTTTCCCACTTTTCTTTCTGCTTTCCCTTCCCAGGACCCAACCCTCCTCAATACTCCTATGCTTCTGCATAACCACAGCTTGCCATAGGATCAGGCTGAGCTGCTCCTGTCAGGATTTTGGAGAGCTGGGCAGCCAGCTGTCAGTCCCTTTCCTGTGATTTTAAGTCTCTTCATTGGGGTATAGAGCTGAAGTGTATCTCTGACACACTCCTTAATCTAGCAGCCATGGAGATAACTCTAATGCACCCTCAAAAAGGGTTGTCCACACCCCAGAGGACAAAATTATGCAGAATGGGCCAGCTACCCTGGATTGAGGTGTTGTGCACTGTGTGCTCAGGTAGAAATCCTGACTCAGGCCCTCAGGTGGGCCCAGCAGTGCTCACACACAGCAGTTCAAGGGCTGGTGACCCACATGGCTCTATGACTAGAATTTTGTCCCTGCAGTGCTTTATAGCAAGGCCTATTCCTTTTGTGGAGAAAAAGCCAAGATTTCACTCCACAAAATGTTTAAGCCAGTGTTCCAAACTTCTCAGAAAGCAGAGTCTCTTCATTCACACGAAGATGGATGATGTGTGTAAGACGGGTACTTTGCACGGGACAGGTCAGGAAGCGCCAATTTATGTGTTAGATACATTAAAAGTCTAATTTCTTAAGCTAATTGAGAGAGACACATCAAGCTCTAAGGAATAGTGACTGTATGCTTTTGTTCTTCTATACGTGAGATACCGTAAGTAAAGAATGCTGGAGCACACCTGCCTGTGGGTTTGATTTTGGTTTGATTTGCTCCCTCATATATATTTTACTGAGGCTGGGGAAAAGACTGACACATCACCTGACTTCCCTTCCCTAAATATTTTGACCATGATGCCCACAGTTAGTCTTTGTCAAAGATTATGTCCAACAAGAGAGGTCAAATGTCCACCTGCTGTACATCAGCAGTACCCCACTGGTGTCCCATAGGTCAGTGGAGCTGTGCCAGTTAACAGCAGCTGTCTGGGCTCTGGGTTTGTGCTGGACCATGTAAAGTCTTTGAGGTGTTTGCAATTGGCTTGAACATGTTCATCTCCAACACCTTGCTTAGAGAGCACAGATAATCTCTAGAAGCAGACCTAGAATGTTTTATTTCCTGAGGAATGGACACAGGGTAAGAATGTGCCTTTAATAAGGAAAACATATGTAAAGTGCTTTGGCAGAGAATCAGTTCTTTGTAAGTAACTAATGCTGAGTGAAATTCTCCATAAGACACTTTCTTCTCCCACAGAAGTTTTCTGCTGATGTCAATATTCCCTTTCTTATCTCTTTACTTGCCATGACATAAATAGAGCAATCCTATAAGTTTCTCAAATTTTTTTTTAATTCTGAACTGATTAAAAAACCTCTCCACCTTTCATATGTTATGTAATTTAAGCATTTGCTAGGTCTAAATGGAGCTTGAAATAGTTATAATTCTATTTACCCAAGAATAGGAGGGGAGGGGAAGAAGGAACCAAAATGTTTTTATTTAGTCAGTGAAAATTTTTCTTACATACTAAAGATTTTTTTATAGCCCTTAGAAACAGAGATTTAGCATTATTTTATATTCCAATGCAGACTAAAAATGAAAGGTCTAGAAGGACTCTACAACACAGATTTGTTTAGGTATTATTTAAAGATCTACAGTAAAAGAAAAGAGTTTCACCTATGGCACAACAAAACACCACGTGACAATTTTTTTCACAGTGTATCATGAAACCAAACCTACTCCATGTTAAGTACCATAAATCAAGCATGTGAAGGATTATAATGCTATAAATTCATATGCACAGACAAGCAACAAAACACTGAGCTTGCTGAGCTTACAGTATACTTTGTGTTTCTTTAATTCACTTTCATGTAAACAAAACAGAAAGTGCACACCCAGTGCTTCACTGCCTGACACCATCACCATGCTCAAATAAATTTAGTATTTTTGGAACAGCTTTTCTTTGTGTTTTTGTGCCTCCTCACATACGTTCTTCTTCTATCTTTTGGAACTGAATAAAAAAAAGTCAGAATTTTTATAGAGACATGCAACATTTCACATCCAAAAAGATGTCGTAAATAATTTACTGTCAGAGTACGAGCTTAAAAAATAACAAAGAAACATGTTTTTGAAGTTTTAAGTCTTATTGTGACCCTGGAAACTTGCTGGGTGGTGAATTCATTAAAAAGATGCCAAAATATAAGCTCAAGGTCTCAAATTTATTTAGTGCTATAGAAGTTTTCCATTCCAGAAAGAAAAGCATCACTAAGTGGATGTGCATGATAAACATCAAACCAAACTGTGTTGTGCTAATGGTTATTCCTATAATATTGACTAGTTAACATTAAAATTATGATTCAATTAAAATGATTTTTTAAAGATATTCTCCATTATTTTCCAGACTTTTTTATGGCAATAATGTTGTGCAATACGTAATTCAGATCAGAATTTCCACTGTACACAAGCAAAAACATATGATGCAAATTAAAGGTGGACAAACTCATTCAGACACAGGCAAGATGAACAAACTTAACCCTCAAACAAGAATCTACTCTAAGGTGCTCAAAATGTGCTTTCAGTTTTGGAATGTTTGTTCATTCCCTTTCAATCAGTTTTATATTTCTTCATTCTGGATAGCCCAGAAGGTACAAGAGAATAAACATTGCTTTCTCAGGCTGTTTCAACTTGTCTCTTTCCATGGCCAATACCATTGATTCTGCCAGCAGTGCCAGTCTCAGGCCAGCATTCATTTCTTCTCCTATCTAAACCTTTTGTTTCCATTATCCCTGATGCCATACCTTCAATCCCCAGATTTTGCTAATTCACATCATCTTGAGACTCATGGGTGTAGAAACAACTACACATATTCTTTTGTTTCCTTGGAAAATACTGAGCATTTCCGCACAACCCTAAACCCAAATCCCAAACAGTTCATGAATGTTGATTCAAATGAGCACACAGACTGTCCCAATCTCTGAAAGGTTTAAGAGGATCAACACAGTGCTCACTAGGTAAAAGAACAACACAAGGAAAAGGAAACCAAAGAAGAGTGGAAAGAATGTAAATTGTAAATAAACCAAGCCCTCTCCCCCCTTTCCTTCTCCCCAGAAACTGTGGTGTGAGTGGAGGGATAGCAGACATTTCCTGGACTGTATCTCACTGTACATTTTGCACAGAAACTCTTTCTTCCTTTTGCCCTAATACTAGGAATTTTAGTAAAATTCAATGTTATTCAACATATGAATTGAAAATTCAATTCTTATATAATTGTTTTCACAGCTCATGGTCAAACCAGCTGACTCCATAGAGGAACTGTTGTAGAAATTGGAACTTTGTGAAACCCTTTAAATACCTAAAATCAAAACTTCTCCTCTTCTTCAAGGGACCTGCTCCAGAACCTGAATAGGAAACATTGGTCCAGAAATATTTAATCCTTTCTGCCAAGGGAGAACCAGGTTGCAGGAAGCTACTTCTTGGTAGCAAACCCAGACAAACACTGAGTCAGTGGTCACATAACTCAGGGAATGCTATGGGAATATTCAGCATTCATGGAAAGAAAAATTCACAGAAAATGCCAGGCTCAGGCTGCTGGTATCCCTTGCAGCTTCAATGGGAGACAGGTAACTCCACAAATAAAATCTCCCTGTTTAAATGAGCAGAACTGCACAGGCAGTAGTTTCTTCCCCTTCCAGAAGAACTCTTTTCATCCAATTCCAGCACGGTTGCTCTGTGGGCCCCAAAAAGAAGAGCAGAAATGATACCACATGTGAGCAGATGAAACAGGTTAACCTGTTTCAAAACACAGTGCTTACAGTTAGTCAGGTCTGGCGAGGGGGCACATGGGGAAGAACTATACTGGCAGTCAGTATGGAGCTGGAATATGCTACCTGAGAAATATAAATTTCTTGGCAGAAAATCAAAATCATCCTGCCTCAGGCAACCAGCACACTCACAACTGCAGACCAGTCAATCATTCAGGTGCTAGAGACCGAAGGAATCACTCAGTATCAGAGACCTGTCAAAAATATGACCAAAAAAGAGAGCCCTATTTACCACTTCTGCAAGGCAGCAAGATATTTTTCACCCTTTCCTCAATATTTTTGTGAAAACTAAAGGCAATTTAAATTTGATGCCTAAGAGGGAAGTTTTCTTCTGAGAAGAAGGACTAAGATTAAGCCCAGGACAGCATAATTGAGTAGGCAGGAACTGGCTTGTCATTGGAAAGGAAATTCTGCTACTTTGAAAGGAACAAGACCTCCAAACTCCCATGAAATACAAACTTAAAGAATGTTTGAAGTCAGTAGCAACATCTTGTCTAGATAAAAGGAGTATGTATTTTGGTTAAGAGCTGATCACCTTTAACTTTTTGGTTTTTAATACAAAAAAGGGTCAACTTTTAAAATCAAGATATGTCTTGGACATTACTGAAAAACTTTGTTTTGTTTCTTTTTTCAAAACAGATACTTGTTTAAATTAATGTAGTAACATATTTAGTTTTAAATTAAAATTAAATTTCTGTTTGAAAATTGTTTTGGTAAAAAGTCTTATTAATGTTAATTTCCAAGAGCTATTACAGCTTGGGCAAAAAGTTAATGTATTCAGCCCTGCCATAGTTATTTCCTCTATTGTTGGACTTTAATAAAGCTCTTTGGTTTATTCTACATACTGGTTAGTATATAAATGTTATTTTAATTTAGACAAAGAAATACTTTCCCTCACAATTGAAAAGTGCATTTTTTAAATCATTATCAATTGTAGCATCTAATTAATAATTTTTCTCATTCTCTCAACACAGTAAGAACTTCTAAGTCTGTTATTAGTAGTTAAAAGAATACATTTACAATTTTTGTTATTGTAAATGTAAGTGCATCTCCATATTCATTACAACAGAATACAATCCAGAATTCTGAATTTTAATTCTAATGTTAAAAAATATCAATAAATTTCTAAATTACTTAGTCTGATTTTTAATCAAGTATTTTTACCACTTTATCCTTGAACAGAAACTCTTAACCTGCATTTAATTAATGCCTGTCTTTCAGACAGGCACGAAAAATCCAGTACTTCTCTATAGATTGCTTGAAAAGGTATCATCTTCACTGTTAAATCTGTGCATTCAGGGATAATGCTGATAGTCATGCTTATTCAGAAAACTAATTTATCTTCTTTTTTACATATGGCATGTTTTCCTCTTGCCAGAAAATGCCAGATGAAGAAAGCTCAGTTCCAATTCTGACCCCTCAGTCTAAAAGATCCAGTGATTTCAGGATGGCACTGATCTGTGCAGGCTTGATTGTTTTTAAACTTTCAGGTGGCTGGTGTAAATTGGGAAAATATTTAAACAATGCACGGAAAGAAAACGTGATAAACATTGCATCTCCCTTTGAAAAGGGAGGCAGACTGAACAATATTTCATTACTATGTTTGGAGAACAGTTGGTTTAAATTTCCAAATAACTTTCATTTCAAAGGGACAGTATCAAAACACATGCAAAAAATAAAATTCTAAATAAGGCACAATAAATTATTTCACTGCTTAGGTATTGGATTTCAAAGGGAGAAGACAGTATGCACAAGGATATTAGAATGGACTATATTGTATCTTTGGGAATTGCTGTCAAATATTGATGAAAACAGAGAGACTGTCGGAGATCAGATAAAAGAAAGAAATTATTACATTTGGACGAACAATGTGAAATGTGTGGCCAACAGAGACTTCGAATGTAAGCTAATAGCAATCCACCAAAGAACAAAGCTGGAGGAAGTCCCACATATTCAATCGCATTTACAGTCAGTTAGAATACGTAAAAAATTTATGGCGCATTTTTCCTTGTTTTGAAACTCACAAAATTGGCCATTCGGTGGATCTGACTGTGACGCATCATTACAGGGAATTGACAAGCATCAACAAAACAGATTAAAAAATTATGAACCCTGGTTTTAGCCATTTTTTGCACAACTTGTGCTTATCATAACAGAAACACAGAAACACAATTTTTGGCTTTTCTAGAATTTAACTGAGTTATGAAATTGAAAAGATTCACTACTTTCACCTAGTACACTTACACACATGAAAAGTGGTGTCTTGCAGGTGCTACTCTCAAGAGTCTCATGGTACCAGGATGCACAACACATAATGTCTTATTCTGAAATTTTTGGTAATAATATAAAACAAAAAGCCATGGTACAAAGGTTTCTTAACATAGTACTTTTCCTGTAGAAACCTTTACTTTCCAGAAGAAAAGCGTTTTAAACAGTCTCTCTAAACCCTTAATTTTTACTCAGATAACTTCTATGATCAGCAAAGATTTTAAGAACTTGAAAGTCCACACTTCCTAGGCCTACATATTTGAAGAATTTTCAAGTTATCGTGAAGAACTACAAAATCATTAATCTTTAAATATGGAAGCAAGAAAGTCTGGGGTCCTCCTTGCCAGCAGACACAGGCAGCATCAGTTTCCTGACAAGCAAGGAAGTGTTTCTGTAACAACATAGCACTGCAGATTTTATGCAGTTTTAATGCATTTTATGCAGAGATTTTTAGATTTAAAAGCGCAATGTGCTTTGTGTCCCGTGTTTCGATGGTTGTTACATTGCTTGTAAAGCCAGAGCAACTCTGGACCTCAGTATACTTATTGTATCCATACACATTGTAACTAAGATCATAGTGTAGTTTTATAGTCACCTTGCAGAGAAATTACAACCCATCCCTTGATTTCAGCAGCTCCTGGATCTAAATTTACCTTTTGAACTTCTTTACATTGGCTCTGCAAACCCTGAGGTTGCAGATGAGATGGGGTTATTGATTCTGTTGCTTTGGGCTTGAATCTGGAATTTCATCCCCCATCTTATCTTTCTTATCTTTCTTGCACTAAGGGTGTAAAATGAGGATAAAGGTATCTCATTATAGAAATCTTCACCATCTTGTTGCCTTCCCCTTTTGTGACCATGGGAATGTTTCACTCACATGTGCTTGTAAAGCCATGCTGAAGCTGGGAAAATCCCCACAGAAAATCAAGAAAAATAAAAACATGGCACCTAAGCGGAAAATCTTTAACTAGTAGGGACTGTTGCGCTTGGTTTTGAAAAGGCAAGATAACATCACCCAAAAGATTCAGCACTAATGATGTTTTCCATGTGATCTTCATCACACTTTTTCATAAACACACACACATAGACCTAATTAGAGTGGAGCATTTCCCTTGCTGTGCTCTTCGTTCTTGCTGGAAATGAAATACTGACTGTTAGTGCAACACATAACAACTCAGAGCCACACACACGTCCCAGCCTTTTACCAACTGCATTTTTACTGGCATATTTGCTCACTTTTTCCAAAATCACTCACCAACAAGTAATGATCTTATTTTCATACCCTTGCCCATTTTTAAGAAAAATGAAACCATCTTGCTACTACTTTTTATTTTTCTGTACTTAGGATTATAGATTCAGTAAGGTTGGAACAGGGCTCTAAGATCATTGAGTCCAGCTGTTACCCCAACACTACCATGGACACCACTAAGCCAGGTCCCCAGGTGCCACATCCATACCTTTTTTGAACAATTCCAGGGATGGAACACCAATATCCTGGGCTGCCTGATTCCATCCCCGACCACCCTTTCAGTGAAGACAATTTTCCTAGTATCTAATCTAAATCTCTCCTGGCATAACTGTGAGGCTGTTTCCTCTCATCCTGTCACTTGTTAGCTGGGAGAAGAGACCGACCCCCACTGCTTTTCCATACGCCCATCTAAGAGCTCAGCTTCCCAAACTTCTGGTTAAGAGTGACCTATACCCAACAAGTTATGCTCTTCCAAGAGAGACAATCACAGAGCAGAAGCTTTCATAGGTGGCTTCAAGCTTGACAATCTCTCCTGAAACATGCTATAAGGAGAGTTGGTCTTGGAAAAAAGATTAGACAGATTTGCCTTGATATCATAATTAGGAAAAACCAAAGCTGCCTAGATTGATAAAGAAGTGATTTGCTGCTGTCCTAATCAAAATGAAACTGCATTAATTTTCAGGTATATCAAACTTTATCTGGTCTTATAACAGGTAGTGCTAATTTGTCAGAAAGCCCTTAAACTATGATGAAACATCAAATAATCATTGCTTTTACAGTGGCTTTTTACTGTTTTAAGCCAGACCTTTGCATTTTAAATGTTTCTCTGTCTTGTGTATGAGGATCTTATAAAATGTTTTCATCTCCTAAAAAGCATCGCTCAGTTGTCACTCTCCAGCTGGGACATGGTTAGGGATAGCTGCCCCAGAGTCAATATGATTGGTCAAACTGTTGATTACTAACATACTGCAAGCACACAAGTATTGTCTTGGGGAATTGCTCTGATGAATGAAACAATAGATTGAGCATTTGGTTGAAAGGAAAGGATACATTAATGTAGCCCACAGGAACTACAGATAAGAAAACTTGTACTGGAAGTGTACATGATGGCTGCAATGTGCATTTTCCTGTAACCATCTGCATAGGCTACAGAAAGGAGCTTATACGTTACAGAGGACGACTGGAGAAAACAGTAGGCTTTGTGAAATTACTGTACAGGGAACTTCAGCTGGACTTGGAGTTGCTCTGTAAATAATTTCTTTAACATAGCCTATTCTGCTTACCAAGTTAGGTTTCCTCTCAGGTTTCAGCCTCACATGAAGTATCTCAAATTCAACATTTACATGCAATTAAAGCTATGTCAGAAATACACCACACCAGTGCCAACAGGTTTTACTAGAAGGCATTTGGTTACCTGTTTTAAGACTCATGTTTTCTTGGTTTGCACTGTGTTTATAAAGTTATTTTGCAATCCTTTAAAATGTGATTTCCTATTTTATTTATGTGACAGTAGGCAGAAAAAAATCTGTTATCAAAGCTCATAAAATACCTAAATTTCAATGGAGAGGCCGGTGATGTGATCATTTACTGATTTCACTTGGGCTGCATGCATGTAACTAGAAGCAGAATTTGACAATCTGTCCCTCGCAGTGAGAATGTGCAGACATACCAAATGTCATAAATGTTCCCAGCTGTAACTGAGACCCCTACTTTTCTCACAGGGACAACACATAGATTGGGAAGTTTGTCCTTAGTTCAGAGCTGGGTGGCCTAATTCCTCCTGTTTTCAGTTTCAGACCGAAATTAATGTGTACATCTGTGTTGTTAGTGCTGAGAAATTTTGGCTTATGGTGGAAAAGATTACAACAAGCCCAGTGTTAGTGGTATAGGAGGAGCTGACAGCCTCGTGTAGTCCCACTGAATAATTGCTTGGCCTTTCTTAAGAAAAGAGACTTTCAGCAGGCAGCCTTGGCAACAGGGAAGATGAGTAGATGACTGCAAACCTGAGACAATTGGAAATGGGCAAAGTCAATGGCCATCTGGGATGTGAAATTGTGCTGCATTTGTGTAATGTTGCAGATTTGATTTTGCTTACACTTATACTGCTTTATTCAACAGTTCAGAATTCAAGCAAATGAAGGACGAAGAGATTCAAATAAATGTTTCTGGTACAGACTGCCACAGCATCCACCAAGTTTCTTCTTGGTGCTTCCCTGCTAGCTCCGACACAGCGGCTGCAGGGGCCAGCCTTCTGTGCTCAGGAGCGCGGAACAGCGGCTAAGGGATATGAGCCTTTCCTCAGAAGGCGCTGTCGGCAATGGTGAGGAAACCAGGAGGAGACAATCCAGGTTGCATAAATCCAAGGTTTATTGGTAGCTCCGGGGAGCCTCTGGCCTCAGGGGATACAACACTGGAAAGCCCCCAAAGGCCCAAAGCAGCCCCTTTTCTTAGGGGGTGGAAACAAGGGAGGGGTTTGGCTATCCACCAATGGGGGATAGAGGAGAGTGGGACATGAGGTAATTGACAAGCAGGACAACATATTGGGGAGCTGAGGAGGGGAGACCCCTGGCCCTTCACTTGGCCAATCACTTCATGCCCTTCGTGGAAGCTTCTAGAGAGAGGGGCTGGAGAGCCGAGTGACAGACAAGGTGCCAGGGAGGGGATATGGGGATTGACAAGGAAATTTCTAGGGATTTGGGAGGAGTGGGGATGGGGTTGACATTTAGGGAAGGGGACACAACTTGGGATGAAACCACAAATGATGGAAAAACAGGGACAAACCAAATAGCACAATAAAACAATAGACTATCACTGCCTGAGGGTATTCTGCTTCCATGTCCTCTTCGCAGTAGTAATATCAGTTTATGGCCTTAATGACAATGTCAGGTGTTTCCAGAGAAAATGCAAGATGCCCTTTCCTCAACAGTACATTCAAATTATTAATCAGGGGAAAATGTGAAGCTCCCATGTTGCCAGAGCTATTCCTTTCCCCCCATCAGTGAATTCCCTTTGCCCATCCAGTACTTTGGGTACCCTTCCAGACTTTCCTTGAGGGAAGCAGCTTCAGTTTTAGCTAAGGGATGGAGGGCCTTGAGGGTGACATGGAAGAAGGGCAAGAAAAAAGGTTACATGCATTGCTAGTTCACGTTTGGTGAACTAGCAATTTTCACATTTCTGCATACTTTGAGACTTTCTGAGATGTCTCCACTCCAAGCACTGTGGGTGGTTCAGGAACATGAACTGGCCTGTTCTGTCAAAACAAGGAATTTTGAGTCTCTTTTGAAAGGCAGAGACTGTTGAAAAAAACTTCAGTGAGTCTCCTGCTACAGAAGGAGGCACTGGGTCTGCTTCTGACACTCAGCAGGAAATACCACCTTGGATATTTTTTTTTTACTTTAAAGCCAGCTTCAACCAGGAAAGCTTTCATCTACCTTCCCTTTCACAGATGACAGAGAGCAAACCACTTCATATTGAATCTGAAAATTTGATCATTTCAGGGTTTTGAAAGTCATCTTGTCCCTATAGATGATAATATCTGGGAATAAGCCAGTCCAGGATGGCAATGAAGCAGCAGCTGCAGTCTGTGCCACTCCATAGTCCAGGTACTGTACTTTCTGGTACCTCTTGGTTTGAGCTCAGAGTCTGCCTGAAGAGAATGGAACTCTTTGCACAGCAAAGGCAGAGGCTGCACTGTCTCTCCTCCTGCTCTGAGGACATCGGGCAAGAATCATAGTTGGTCTCCCACATCTCTTCGGGATGATTCCACATTATCCCCCGTTGAGTTGGATTGCACTCTGTCTCTGAACTGCAGAGATTACCAATGAAAACGCAAGTTGTTGTGGAGGTCTGTTGATAAGATTTTGTTTACACACTAGGAGCAGTTTCTCGGAATCTTTAAATTAAATTAAATAACACATTAACTTTTGTGCCAATATCTAAGCTCTAGTGCAAGTCAGTCATCAACTCTGACAGCAGTAAATCCAGTATAAATAGAAAATACCATTAACTTTGAGTAATTTACATAATAATTACATTACCCAGATGAATATTTCTTCCAAAAGGAGGTCACAGAGGCATTCTGACTCTTTATTGTTTGCAGTAAATTGGGAAGCTCAGTCTGCACGCAATAATATTGGAAGAGATTTGCAAAGCATTATTAAAAAGACACTAGTGTCAAAAGACTGTTCCATAAAAACACATGTACTAAAACCTTCAGCATTAATTGAATCATGCTTGTGTTTTGGCAATGCTGGAAACCTGGCTCAGTCATCACCCTGGTGATTCATTAGTGCTAATTAATGCTTTTTCCAGGCTAGTAACAAACTAAAGAGAGACTGTTTGTCTCTACTGATCATTCCACAGTTGCAGTAATGGTTTGATTTATGTATCAGACACTTAATGCTGTATTTCATTCATTTTTAAACAAGTTTCAAAGGGACTCAGGGTGCTTAGGTGAAAATTTAAGACAGGCAAACAAAGAAAAGTGTTTCCTCTGAGTACTGCAAAGCAACAATGCTGGGTTTCCGCGGGCTTCCCATCCAACCTGCTCTGCCTCTTCTTCCCTAAGTCCCGAACAACACCAGCATTCTCCTAGCAGGACCTTCAGCATCCTCCCAGCAGAACCTTCCCACTCCCTTCCCTGTCCTCAAGAAGCTCGGCAGAGCTGCTGGCCACAGGCTGGACTGGCCAGCTGGCTGTGGCCTCCCCACAGGGACCTGCCTGTCCCCTCAGTGGAGCCACCAGCTTTGGTCACTCATCCCGCTTCCACTGCCAGCTTTCCCAGAAACCCCTCCCAACCTCATACAGGCAGTTCAACTCAAGGGCAGGGCTGTATCTTCAGACCTACACCGAGGACCTGAACTTCAATATTATTCTGCTCTCAGATCTACAGGGAAGGTTTTGACTCCAATATTTTGCTCTCTCTGCAGGCACAAAACTGCGTGTGCCAGCAGTAGCATAAAAAGTGTAAATGCTGCAAAAATATGTTGCCATTTCCTCTCACTATGCTGCCCAGTTTAGAAATTTGGCTGGAGGCATTCACTGCAGCTTGGAATTTTCTTTTAATATCGTTTTTCTGTAGCTGTTTTCTTTTACATTTTTCAAACATTTTTAGTTCTCAGGAAATGTTTTAGAAGGGGACTCTGGAAACAGAAGCACTTTACTTCCCCATAGATCAAGAGAAGGGTGAGCAGTGCCCTTTGCTGCCAATGAGCTTCAGCCCCTGGATGAAGGGATCTTCTCGGGAGCTGAGGAAATATTTGGAGCTTCCTGCATATTCAGTTCTTGGCCATTTTATGGCTGAGCAGTGGCAATTCAAGGGTTGTGGAGTTCTTTCCATGAAGTACAGGGCTGACATCACCAATGGTTCACACCGGTTCAGACCAGTTCCAACCAGTTCAAACAGGTTCAAACTGCTTCTGACTGGTTCAAATTGCTTCCATCCAGTTAAAACCAGTTCAGATCTGTTCCTACTGGTGCTAACTGGTTCCAACAGCTTCAGACTGGCTTTGACCAATCCCAACTGGTTCTGACTGGTTCTGACTAGTTTAAGCTGGTTCAAACTGGTTCCAACCAGTTCTGGGCAGCTCCAACCAGTTCCAACCGGTTCAGAATTGGTTTGAACCAGCCATAATCAGTCAGAACTGGTTGGAACCATTCAGTATCAGTTTGAAAAGGCTGGAACCAGTTTGAACCAGACAGAACCGGCTATAACTGGTTGAAACTGGTTTTTACCAGTTTTATCCGGTTGCAACCAGTCAGCATGAGTCGGAACTGGTTTGAAGTTTGAAACAATCGGAATCAACATCACCACTATTCCCAAGAAGGTGATGGAGAGAATCCTCCTGGAAACCATTTCCAAACATACAAAAGGCAGAATGCTTTTGAGGCACCAACATTAATATGTGTGTGGGGAATCACACTGAGTCATCCATAGTGTCGATGGGTGAGGGGGAGCAGTTTGTGCTGTCCTCACCTTGGCAAGGCTGTTTGTCCCTGTTCATCACAGACAAACGGGAAAGATACAAACTGGATAAATGGATAGCAAGGTAGGCTGGAAACCTGAGGAACTGTTGGGCCCAGCAAGGAATTCCACTGGAGGTTGGTCACAAGTTGTGCACCCAGGGGTTGATATCAGGCCCAAGTTTGACATACTACGGGCATGGACAAAAACAAAGGGAAAGTCCTGCACCTGGGGAGGAATAACCCCAGAGGTGCCTTCTAACCTCAGTTTGGTTTTGTGATTCTGTGTTATTTGATTCTGGTCAGAATATAAAACACCTGTTCACTGCATCATTATGGGAAAAAAATTTCCAGGGATTACTACTATAGGAGACCTTGTGTTTTTGTAATTTTAAAGCAATAACATATTTTTTTTTCTTTTTTTTTTTTTTTTACAACTTGACACATTTTAAAATGAAACAATAAACTAATTTATTTTTCATTACAAATGCACTGTAATCTTAGCATTTTTCCAGCTGTCATTATGCACTCACTTTAGAAAAATTATTCAAACTAAATTTAGCATGATCCTATTAATTTGCCTATCTGAGCTGGTTCTTGAACTGATGATGAATTAGAGGGCCCTCCATATGAAGAGTTGTCACCTTTTGGAAACAATGTAAATCTACATACCAAAGACTGAGATCATGAAGCAGTCCCTGACATATTCTCAGAAATGTTATTGTTAAACCTGCTGAGCATGAAAAACACTGTTTCAAATAATTATGTATTTGTTTCTATCTAAATGCTTTGATTTCAGCTGGCTGTAATTTTTTTTTTCTCCAATCGTCCTTTAATTTTATATGCTTTAATCACACATAAATCAATGACTTTGCAGTGCTGCAAAAATGGTTTGAGAGCAGAGCTTGGTGCAGAACTCTCCTAAGTTGTGCTTTCCTGTGCAGCATTAAGCAGCTGCCACACCTCACTGTAAAAGCTTTCTGTTGCATGTGTAGGACCCTGGTACATGGGACTACAACCAAGTTCTAAAGACAAATATGCATACATTTATGTGGTCACCAAAGTTATTCCAGTAATACTGATATTACTGAAACTCAGATCAAAACCATTAACTTCCACACTGTAACTTTTACATGTTTGCTCACGGCTTTCAAGGAGCTTTGAAAAATGTCCAGTTGCAATACAGCCTCTAGGAACTACATTCGTGTAGTATTGCTCTTTGGAGCTTCAGTGAAATGCAGCAAAAAGGGAGGATGCAACCACAACCACCTCCTTTGTGAGTGTGTAAATATGTCACAAGCACCACAGTACCCTTCAGAGCGGATGTACAAGAACTGCAACTTGAATGTGAGGACATTGCAGGGTTAAGAAAAGGGAACATATTCACTGTACAAACATTAGGAAACTGATAGCTCAGCATGTACATTTTCATGCCAACTTCAAGGTTGGTCTGAAAGCTCAAAGTTTGTAGCTGTCTTTATTTTCAAAATAGCATGCAGAACTAGAAAACTGAGCTTAAGCTAGATTATTGTTCATAGTCATAAATCTAGAGATGGTTTTCACAACAAAAAAGTTATTGGCATATATTTAGACCATGCATGACCTTGCTGAATCAACTTGGCATTCTCAAGAACAAAATAAAACCAGATGACAGGTTCTTGTTTTCAGACTCTACAGATGCATCTCACAGCATGTGAAGAATAATTGCGGTGGGTATGAGGGAACCCACCACATTCCCCATGGGCTTTAGGTGACATTTTCCTCAGGTTTTAAACATAACTGAAATCTTTCAGGTAAGTCCTGAATGGGGCCTTCAGCACAGATAATGAGCTGCATTAAGAATCCATGGCAGAACAGACTGCCTAATTTGTAAATAAAATGTCCTCAGACAAGAAAATCTCCTGAGGAGATACATGTAATAAAGCTAATTTTCTGACTTTTCTGGAATTGCTACAGCATGAAACCCTCAGAGAAACTTTTGCAATAAAGATTTTCATGTGGTCTTCCCACCATGTACATTGGGGAGATCCATGGGAAAACCTAGTCCCAGCTCTGTGTGCCTCTCATTCTTCTGCACTTTTCTTTGGATACAAATGAGCAACAAAGCCATGACAGAAGCATCTGAGGTTGGATATGGGAAAATGAAATGCTGTCAGTTAGGAAGCAAAATTAGAGTTACTATTGTTTTCCTGCACTTTCCACTAGTATTATGTACAGACATGGAATGTAAAGTGGCTGTTCCCAACCCCAGAGCCTGCTCTGGCGTTTTCTCTATCCACCAGAAAGATCTTGATAAAATGGCTGTGGACTTTTGGGAAGATGACTGGAGAGTGTCCTGCTCGCTTTGCTGGATTTTGGATCATGCTCTGCTGCAGGAGCCAGAGTGACTCAAACTACAGACTCTGCAGCTTGGGAGAGCATCTGCAACACACTCCTTTCTTCCTTCATCCACAAATGTTCATAACACTAATGAAAATTATGGAAAACAGCATGTGGAAGCAACACAGTCACCTGTGTGGATTTGGTTCCTCTTAATGGATTAGAAATTGTCTTGTGTCTGTGTGTCTTGAGAGACTGTAACAATATAGATGCAAGGAGGAAGTTGGAAAAAGGAGCATTATCTTCTGAAAGAATAATCAACTGTTTTCACACACAGAGAACATTATTTCACAGTCTTGAATGTAATCACAACCCTTTGTTCTGTAATAGATACTAATAATACGTATTTGCAAATGAGTACCTGTTCCTCTCTAATTGCATCCTGTACCTACACTGCCTGTAAAGTAAATGGCATATTTTCTTTTTTGCTTTTCATCTAAAGTCATGTTTTTCTTAATCAAAGCTCACACTTGACTAATGGTCCCCTGCCATCATTATCAGAAAGCTGACATTTAGCCCAACCACAAAAACGATGTTGTCTGTTGGCAGTTAGACAAACTAAGAAACAGAATTTTAATATTTCAGTTCAACACATTGCATTCTGGGAGTTGACATTTTGTCACAACACAAGACACTGTAGCTCAGCAAAAGTATCATTTGCTTTGTGAGAATCTTCTGTACAAGTTGTTAACTGAAAATCCTTGCTTGGCATTGGTTGGACTGGGTGAAGTGTGAATGTATGTTCCTGACATTGCCTGAGAGAGAGGGAGCAAGGAAGCCTGTTTGTATAGGTTTTGTAAGACTGAGATCCGAGGCTTGAATGAAGATGATCCTTCAGTTATTTGGTAGGAAAAGGGGCCAGTACAGAAAATAGAAGAGTTCTATGTATCCCAGGTGAGATACTGGACAGGTTGCCCAGAGAGGTTTTGGATGCCCCAACCTTGGCAGTGTTTAAAGCTAGGTTGCATAAAGTCTTAAGCAACCTAGTCTGGTAGAAGGTGTTCCTGCCCAAGGCAGGGGGATTGGGACTAGGTGATCTTTAACCCCTCATTTTAACCCCTTAATATTTTATAATTCTACAATTCAATGTATTGAAAAAAAACCCTTTTTACTGACACAAAACTTCCTGATATTCCAAAATTCTTGGTTTTATTTTCTTTTAGTTCTTCTTTTTTTCTTGTTTTTTTTTTTTGTCTCTCTCTTCAGCACAGGAGCAAAGCTGAGGAAGATGGTTTTGTTTTACTTCCAACATGATCTGGGTGTGTGAGAATGCTTGGAACTCCCAGGACTCAGTTTTGTAGAGGGTTGATTCTTACCAGTAACTCTCCTGGGTTTTCTCCAGGAATCTGTGCTGCTTTTACACAGCCTCATTGCTATTCCTTCAAAATAATGATTTCTGATTCACATTGGAGGCTGTGAGAGAGAAACTGGCCTCTCATTTCCAGTGCAGTTGTACCGGGGTATATTTGATTCACGAGTGTGAGATAACCTAGGTCAGCTGCACATGTGAGCTCTTGGGTGGTTTCCCCAATTAAAATCATGCTACTAGCTCCCAACACTTTTTCCTACACAAATTGATAGCTGAAAAATGCACACAACTCCAGCTGACAGAAGTTACTGAGGAATGAGGATTATTTGAAACATCATAAAAGGTGGGGGGGAGGCAGGGGGAAGAACTCTGCATTTAAAGCTCTGCTTTCTGCTTGATTTCTGGTTGATTCCTATTAATATAATGATTCCCCAGATAAAATGCAAAGCAACTGGCCCCATCTTCTAAAGTATGGCTACGTATGTGTGGCCCACATGATTGGACTGCACACATACAAACAGTACTGACAGCACTATATCACTATGCATTTACTTACCCACATTGTGAAGTATACCTCTCACTTTAAATTTGAATTTACTCTCACCCTTATAAACCAGATGGCATCTTATTAATAGGAGGAGCTGTGGGTCACAGAATTTTTGGCAATACACACTGAGGCTGTGAGCCCAGCCTACTTTGGAGATCAAAGGACAAGCAGAGTCTGAACATCTTCAGAACCTGGTGAACAGACTATTCTTTGCACAAATGAACCTCAAATGAGGTCAGATTCACACTGCAGCAACTGACAGGTCCATTTGCACCACAGAGGTAAAAGAAAAACAGCAAAACGAAAGATGTGTCTCTGCAGCTTTCTGACACAACTTATGGCTTTGATTATATTTTGGGGCTTACTCTCAGCTTTCCATTGAAAGCTTGGTGTATACTATGGCATAGATTAAAGCTCTGTCAGCTTCCTGATGACATGGGAATCCTACACATGAAAAATCAGGACTTTCATTTTGTCCTCCTAAAGTGACTTTAAAAAAAACTGAAATTGCCCCAATAAACCTTGTCTTGGGAAATCTTCCACTAAAGGAGAATTTCCAAGGAGTATAGTGATTCTACGTCCAGATCCTCCCACCACTACCACTGCTCCCATATTCAAGGCACTCTTGTGGTGGGATAGCAATATGAGCAGTGATCCATTAATCCTCCAGCTGGTACAGCTACAGTGACTGTACATCATCTCACCCAGCTTGGCCACCTACATTTTAGGCATACAATCTAAATTAGTCATTCCTCCTCTACTTAGTCCAGTCTACTTAGTCCAGTAAATTCCATACAAAGTTTTGCAGGGGTTCCTACCTCTCTCCATTGACTCCTGACAGACTTTAAATGAGCATTGCTGAAGACAGACCCTGCTCTGCTAAGGACCATGATTCACTGGTGTGATTCAGAGCAGCCCTTCAGAGATTACAGGGAGGAGAGTGGTTAGAGCTTTACACAAGTGCATTTCTCACACTGCACTGAACCAGTGCACTGACACAGGATGAGTCTGTCCCCACTCATCCTGCAGCATCCAGCATTCAGAGTGTCTGCCCACTTGCCCACCAACAAAGTGAGATCATACCCAAAACATCAGTGATTTCACTTGCTGAAGATCCTATCCAGCCTCTGTTGCTTATTCTCAAAGAAGGCATGATAAATATAATCAAACTAATCCCATCTGTGATGAATTACAACTGCAACATCAACTGAAGCTCTGCCTGAACACCAGTCTTATTGACACTGTAAGATATTAAAAACTCAGCACACCATGTTACAGGTGAAATTTCTGCAATGCTTTAAATCCTTCCATTCAGTCTCTAAAACTCTGTAGCTTTTCCCACATATTCCTTAAGTAATATTTTAAAATATATTTTAGTGGCAACACATGATAAATCCTTCTAAAGGATCATTAATTAGTTACAAGATCATTCACTCCATTATTTTCTCCTTTTTTTAACATAAATTTTATTAATTAAAACCAGACTTACTTTCTCTTTTCCCTTCTTTTTGTCTTCTTCGTAACACACCATTTTTTTTTCTAAGACCGTATGAAAAAAGCAACCTGTTTTTCTCCCTCCCTCTTTCTTTCCGTGTCAGTCCAAATGAATTTTAATTTCTATCTTTGGGAAATGAAGGCTGTTGCTAAGAAGTTTAGAACTGATTCGTTGAAGGATTTCAAGTAGCAAAAACATCTTTAGAACCAAGGCAGCCACCCATGGGCTTTAGATTTCAGGTGGGACATTCAAAAAAGCACTACTCTTTCTGTTGTTTTGGGGTTTTCTTTGTATCTACAATTCAATAAATTCTTTTCTCTTTATGTTATCTCTGTGCTCTGAAAAATGCCAGCAGACCTCTGGCAGCAGACCTCTGCAGACCTATTATGGTGTACAAGGAAAGCCTGCACGTTTTCCAAAAGTACTGTGTTCAAAACACTGGACAATTTAATTTGATCCCAACCAGAAACTTCAATGATGTAGGGACCTTCTATTTTCTTGGATTGCAAATGAGTAATAATTAATGATCAGATTTAGCTTTGGCTTCTGGCAGTTTTGACTGATCAGCCTAATTCATAGATGAGACAAATGTCCAGCTTTGGCTTCCTGGTAGCAGCTTAATCTACATAAGTGGGCTACTAAATCAGACTTCCAGAAATCTTTCTTGTACAAATATTTCTTGGGCTAGTTGAAAAGTATAGCACAGCATTTAGGTAACTAGATTAAAAAAAAAAAAAAATCCTGAAAATTATACTCTATTGGAGGACCATCAGGACCCTGGAAAGCTTGAGAATTTTTTTGCTTAATAGTTCTGTAGCATTATTCCTAGAGGGTTACCTATAACAGGACAGAACCATTGTCCACAATGGTTCACTTTCCATCCACTTGTTACTGTTTCCCACTGTTATATCCCAGGGAATATCTTTGCCTGCAATTTTTCTGAAGCATTTTTCAGCTGAGGAAAGGGAAATTTTTGTTGATGAAATGGATTTTTTAGCAATTATTTTATTCTCTTGCTGCCTTGACTGTGTAGGACAACTGACAAGCCTAATTTGGATCTGTTGTCATGTGTGTATGCCAGATTTTCCCTCCTAAGGACTAGGGCCAGAGACCCCTGTGATGGGCCCTTCCCAGGGAGGACCAGCTCACCTTCTGGAAGGCTCCTCGTTACAGCTCCCTGGGCTACTCTTGCCCTTGGGAAGGAGTCATGGTTTTGCTGTAATACTAAACTAATTACAGCTGCCTCTCCAGGAGTCCGTATGGTCCATTTGGACAACTCTTTCAAGGTCCAACATCCAAAGTATGTGATCAACCTGGGTTCTCTGAGCAGGGTGGGAAAACAACCACATTTCTACTTCCTCTCCTCTGGCTGACCTGGAGTGGGTCACCCTTGGGGAAAGCCAGGGAGGGCAGACTTGACAACAAAGAACCTCAGTACTAAAAACTGTATTTTCCTGACCACGATGACAATGACAGATACTGAGCTCAAGAACTAGCAGCCAGATTACTTGTGGGAACCCCGTTACCCAGGCCTGAAAGTGAGATCATGCACATGACGGCCACCAAGGACAGTAGTCAGACTCAGAAGATGTGTGGAATATGGAAGACCAAGAGAAGGGCAGATGTTCTGTAGTTAGAATTATTTCCATGCATAGAGATTTTAGTGGGGGACAAGCCAGAAAAGTTTGACTTAGTGATTTTACAATCTAGTAAGGCACAATTACTATTCTTTTGGCAAAGGAGGGTTGATTTGTTTGTGTATGATAGATTATCAAACACAGACTTAAAAATTGGTGCAAAGTCATGTAACTATAGCTTGAGCCTATTTTTAAAAGTTGTTTGGTAGATCGTTTAAAATCAGTGTAAGAGGTCATTGGAAAAGATTGACACAGCTTCCATAGAAAATGAAAGTACCTGTTTATAGTTATGTATTCATGCAAACACTGTATCATAAATAAATAACAGCATTCTGTACTTAAAATCACAATGGACGTGAAATAAGGTAAACCCCAATGTATAAAATCTTTATTGGATCTCAGGAGGTAGAAAACAGCAACTTTTTCATTGAAATGTCCATTGCTCTGTGCTGTCAACACTAGTCCTCCAATGCAGAACAGTCTTCCTAATTGTCCACAGGAGAGGAATATAGTATTATAGAAAACATTTGGTAACTTGATGCAACCTGGTTTCCTCTATACAAGTTTTAACTGTTTACTGATAGTTGTCATGCTGTTCTTGAAGCACTGTTTACTTTTCGTTTCTCATTAGGGAGGTTAAAATGAATTCCACTTTCTGTGCTTCAGCACAAAGTTTTTGTCATCCTTGTCTGGAAAGTGACTGAAGGGACTTCTGCCTTCCATCTCCTGCTTTTCTCAGTCCTTTCCCCCCCCAATTACTAGGACAATATGCAAGAGGAAGGGGACAAGGACCCAGACACCTCTTCAATCCATTCTGCTCTCTGATGGGAGATTATTTGTTTCACTGCATAAGAATTGGGGGACAGCTTGAGGTACACTGAAATAAACACTTTTTCCTTCCGATTTAAGCCCCAGTAAAAGAGCATATGGTGCCTCCAGCACAGAAGTTTCCCTAAGGCACAACAGAAAAGCCAAGCAAGGAGGGATGATGACCTTCCGTGGTCCCCTCCCTCTTGCACAACCCTGTATAATGGCTGGGATAATGAAGTTCTCAGAAAACGTTTAAAAAACACAGAGAGAGAGGACTGTACAAGTATTATAAGCCTTAAAACTGGTTTCTGGGCAGGAAACAGAAGGCATGAGTAAGAGTGAAGAGTTCAGTATAGGGAGAGGTAGCAAATCATATGCTCAAAGAGTCAGTGTGCCACACATCTGAATGAGCTTGTGGACTGCCAGGGTTTTACTTCAAAACTGGTTTTAGAGATAACTCCTAAGGTAAGAAGAAAAATAACAGGAGCCTCTGACTTGGAGGGGAGAAAGGGAGTGCAGACAGGGTGGGAGAGCATAAACCTCTCACTTGGTAAGTGACAAAGGCATTTTAATGCAGTAAATAAAAGTGAAAATAAAGTATTTTCCTTTACTCTTAGCTCGAGTAATGATCACAGCTCCAGAATAAAACCACAAGGGCTGAACAGATGTTGTTTAAAACAATTTAATTCTAGACAGAAATTAAATTCCCACCAACTTTAGTGAAAATACAAACTGCTAAATAAATTACACTCTGGCTGGGATTTTTCCTTCCAACAGAAAGGAAGAAGCTTACAAGTCAATATAGTCCTCAAAGACAATTTTTTAATACAAATCTCATGAACATAGGGTGTATAGAAGCACAGAATCACAGAACTGAGTTGGAAAGGACTCTCAAGGATTCCATTAACTCCCCTGCACAAGACAGCCCCAAGGATCACACCATGAGCCTGAGAGCATTTTCCAAATGCTTCTTGAACTCTCTCAGGCTGATACTGTGCCCACTTCCCTGGGAAGCCCATTCCAGTGCCCAGCCACCCTCTGTGGGAGGAAATTTTTCCTGATCTCCAACCTAAACCTCCCCTGACTGAGCTCCAGGCCATTTTCTCGGGTCCTGTCACTGGTCACCACAGAGAAGAGATCAGCATAAAAAGGGTTTTCAGAGTTAACTGGAAGCTCTGAAATTGCCATACCAGAATGTTATGACTTTATTAGAATATAAGCTTCTAAAATCATATTTTCAAACTTAATATTCATATTTCCTGAGCAAAAACTGTAAAGAACATTGTTAAACATTTAAAAAACATAATTATACATTGAAAAGCATAATTATACATTCATTTACCTAATAGGGCAGATTTTACATCCAGAATTTTAAAAAAGGGAGTTTTGAATTATAAAAAAAATGTACAATTTTTTATTGCCATGTTACTACACAACTTTATTGCTTGGTAAAAACAGCCAAACACTTCATACCTCACTGGAGGCTCTTTTATACAGTTCTCTTCTGGCTGAACAGCAGTGATGAAGTAAAACTCATGAAACATTGAAAAATTGCAATTAATTTCTGAAAACTGACTTTTCCCATTTGTTTTAGGAGCACAATTTAATCTGAGGGGCTTGCAACTTCTTTTGGCCCTGCTGTTTTGAGGCTCTCAGTGCTTTAGGAAGTACCATCTCCCTAGTAGAGTAATGGAGATGGAACTGTGTTGTGCGTAGTATTTTTTTTACCCCTGAAACACAAGGTTCCCACCTCAATCTTTTACATCACAGAGAGAAATAATCACCTACATTTTATATCAGTATTTCACCCTAGACCCTCAAGGGAAAAGAATTAAAATGAGTCTCCTTTCTTACTTGGTCTGAGATCTTTCATTTAGTCCTCTAAAAGCCTTCCAGAGGTGTGTGTTGTGTGCTGTACCTGGGAGAGGTGTTTCCAGATAGCTCACAGTTTGGATTTATCACCTTCCTTTATTTTCCCATAGTCGTACTACCCCAATGTATTAATGAAAAAGTTTCCCTGATTCCAGAAAAGATTTTTTTTTTCATGTTTTTCTTGCCATGGATACTTTCCTATATGAGTTAATTTTCACCCACAGAAAATTGTAGAACGTTTTGAGTCACCTAAATCAGAAGAGACGAGTCTTTTCCCTGCAAAAGGCTAAGCAGACCTCTCACACACCTTTCACAGGCCACACATTAACACACAGATTAGTGTTATTTTATAAACTGTGAGGGGAAAAAAACCTTCAAGTCCTATAAAATAAAGTCGCAGGGTAATTCTGCCAGCAGGTTCTCAGATCTTCTACATATGACCTCCCTTGCATGGTGGACTCCCATATTTACACACCTCCTTGAAAAACAACTCCTGGATGCTTTATTAAAGGAAATATCACATATACAGCATTCCAGCTCTAGAAAAATTCACAAGGAATGTCTTTGAAAGTAAACTAAAAAGTGCACCTCATCTCTGACTAGATGCTCAGTTAGATTAAAAAGATATCTACTGAAAAGATATCTAGCAAGAGTTTTACATGCATTTTCCTTTGCCAGCTTCTCTGTGCAGATGTATTCACTAACAAGAGCCTGGACAGCAGCACTCATGGACTTCTGTTCCCACAGAACAGCATTTTCTGTGTATGTGTGTAGGATGAATAGACAGCATCTCCCACAGTCCAGGCACCCAGGACACCCACCATTCACTGCTGAAGTACGCTGAAGGGTCATATTGATACTGGCATTTCAAAGGAATCGCCAGAGGAATTACTCACATCTGTATTTTCTCCCAGTCCATACTAGGAAGGGTTTACAGGATTGGGTGCAGTTCCCCAAAGCTGTGTTCTGGACAGCTGACCTTTCCTGTCCCCCCACATCTCCTCTGTAAATTGATGCTCTTATCTCTCACACATCTAAAATTTTCTTTATATCAGAGAAATCCTCCCACATGACATTAAATGCCTTTGTTCTCCCTGCAGTGCTTGTTGAGGAGGATGGATTGGAACTACAGAAAGATCACAACAGGCACGTGAAAACATACCTAAAACTTAACTTAAGCCTACATTCATTTATGGTAGAGCTTGAGGTTTTTCTTTTGTGGATTTCGGGACTTCACATCGCTTATATGCAGCCAGTTAACGAAACTATCACATGAATTTGTGAAAGGCCACACTTAATAGGTTGTGTCTCTAGCTGGGGGTACTAAATGTTTTGGGTTTCCCAGAATATATCCTTCTCCTTCTGCCTGGAAATGTTCTCTGAGTAGTAAAAGATAATTTTTCCCATTTGTCTGGATAAGTGAGCCCAGAGAAAAGGTAACTCTCTGGCTGCCAGATGTACAGCAGACCCAGGCAAATGTGTGTGCAGATCACCAGGTGGATGTACTGCTTCGTGTGGCGAGTCAGATGGACCCCAAATGCACTGAGTCTCTTGTGCACAGGATGTGTGCCACTCCTCTGCTGGGAAACTCCAAAAGAAATATTTGAGCCCTGTTTTACCTTTATTAGCTATAAATACTTGGGTTTACATTATATTGTAGTATAGAAGTGGCACCCTGTTCTTTTTTGTCTTATAAGTACTTGTGTCTGATTTTCTACATTTGTCAACGTCTCTCTTCTACTTGAAACTCTTAGGCTCATCACTCTGTCTTGTGTTTGAGCATTTTAGGCCAGTCTAAGTAAGTGTAAGTATTAGATTCCAGAGATCCCAACAGTGGGAAAATCCCAGCCCAGGTGTTGGGGCATAAAGGGGGGGTCTGGTAGTGCTGCTGGGATGTATCTGACAGCATCACCTAATTAACTCCATGCATTTTTGTCTGTCTGGACAGCCTGAAATTGCTAGGACCTAGGCCAGTGGATGAAGCACTGCAGGCTAAGGGGTGGAACATGACCTCTTTCCTGAATGAAAAGCTGTTCAGATGTGGATCCACAGCCTATGTATCTATGGAGATGGAGCAGGTCGGTGGAATTTGTGATTCCAGCTATCTGTAAGGGTTCTCCTGTGTGTTTCACATATTGCCATAAGCCCATTTAGCTTGTACCCCTAGATTTGTTTTGATTACAAACATACAAGGAAGTAGCTGACTAAGCATGTGGAAGCAGTGGCTCAAGAGGCACATGGAAAGGAGACAAATCCAAAATGGGCACTAGATTTGCCAAAAAGGAGGTCTAATTTGTGATACCAGATGTAGTTTTCTATACTTTACTGTGACCACAATTTCACCCAGCGGGGTGAAGGAAAGTGCCCACTGTCAGGCAACTGCTGTAATGCTCTGGTAGAACCTCCTTGTCCTGCCCTACACAGTTCAGCTGTGACTCCACTGCTCTGTGCTTTCTCCAGTGAAAAACAGAAAAGTGCTTATTTTCCTTAAAGCAACAGAGGCACAGAGTCTATCTGAACTTCATTATCAGATGATTTCCTTGGAGCTGTAAATCAGCCTCTCAAATTTTCTGTGTGCACCAGGAGCTAAATGAGCTAACCTTCTGTCAAGCAGTGAATTCTGGGACATTTTTTCCACCTTTGCAAACATGAGTCTGTTTAAGTGAATCAAGTACTTAACATGGCATGATGAGGAGGAACCCTGGGGAAAAACTAGTGAGCTCATAGTCCCAAACTTATGCAGTCATAGTACTCAAAGAAAAAGAAAGAAAAAAAGCACTCAAATTTTCCACTATGATAAAACCAGAAGCAAGTGCTAGAATAAGTAGGTTTTGACATCCATTGTTCAATGTTGCTGGAGTGTTATTTTTTTCTATATAGCAGAACAGTGGTTAATTCATAGCTCTTGGGATTTTTTTTTTTCAAGCATAAATCACTATAGTTTTTCTTTCCCCCCCACTATATCAATAAGTGGTTTGTAAAAACCTGCAGGGAAAAATAAACCATACAAGCTGGCAAGTAGTTTTAGTGGCATTTAAAACAACTGTGGTAGTTATAAACAGTAAACAAAACATAGTAACCAATTTAAACACTAGAGATTGTTGTATCATAGAAGCATAAATCATTAACTTAATAATTTCAGCAGCAGTGACTCAAGTACAAAATTAAGCCAACAGTACCCCCTGTGGCAATAATGAAGTACTGTATTTCTTACAGAAAACTGACACAATCTGTGTCCATAGTTTGGAAATTGTCTGAATTTGATCCTTGGAAGAGAGACCTCCAAGTAGCTTTTGCACAAAGTACTTTTAGAAGGAGTTATATTCCAGATATATCTTCATAAACACAATCCAGAACCTATGAGCAATGGAGATGAGGTTAGAGGTATTTCAAGAAGAGACACACGAATATATATGTGATGGAGACCACTGCTGGGATTCAGTTCTGTATTTTAGACAACATTCCAGGCTATTTTTCTGAAAAAAAAAATGCAGGGTTATGAAGCAGGAGATTATAACCTAGAAGGGCCTGAAGATGCAGTGTTCCCTCTGGCTAAACTCCTATTACGGTAGCGCTGACGGGTTCAGTTCCAAATATCCCAGCTGGCCCTTTACGAAACACTGAAGCATATCTGAGAGGAAGCTACACTCTCCTCCCTTCAGCCAAATCCATGCTACATCTCTTCTGATGGCTTGGAAATGAAGCTCAGAGTGACTAGGCTTCTCTCTAGGCATTAGTCATGGGTCAAAAGTTAGGTGGCTGAATCTTAGCTTTAAATCTCCTTAATTTTCCAAGAAAATTGCAGAACTTCTAGGATACGTGAACATTGCTCAGCCAAAACTGCTTTTAATTTTCATCTGCAGATTTTGATACCTTTTCAAAGAGATGAGAAAATTCAAAAAGTGCTGTCAGAGTTGGTAGGGAATGCAGTTCACTTTCAACTTCTTTGGTTTTTAATTTCTCTCTTATTAGTCTTTTCACTACAGCATTTTGATGATAGGAACAAGTAATATATTTCTGATGTTAGATGACACCATGGGGAGGCAGAAAAAATCATGCAATAACACCTCACTTCAGAACCAGCTTTGCTTTAAGGATCTCCAAACCTCTACATGCAGATTTCTACATATGAAAATATACAGAAAATTAGTCTTTAGTCAAAGCCCAGTCAGCAAAAGGTAGGAAAGATACTGTTGAAAAAAACAAAAGAAAAGGATAAAATGCGACCATTCAAAAAGGAAAAGACAAGAGAAGTGCATGACAGAAACAATCAGACAGAAACTCTAATCTCCTTGTCCAAGTTATTAACATGTTCCAATTAAGTATTGTCTTCTTCTCCTTGTTTCAGTGCTATTTATGCAGCAGAAGCCTTTTACAGCTTGAAATAAGGCACCTTAATTTCAAACTTATAACTTCAAACAGTGAAGTTATAACCTAACTACAAAGCAAGAAATGAAATATTGAATCAAGGGTGAAGGGACACTTTTCACTTCCACACGTACAGTAACAATCCTTGAGTAAATATGGGTTTTCCTCATAGCAATCTCTCGGCCACACCTCTCTTCCTCAGATGTCCTCTGTGAAATTGCAAGGTGATGCTCTGTAATTTCAGCCTCGTCCCTTATTTAACACTAGATTTTTCTTCCGTTATATATGTGGCATACATTAATGCTCACAAGAAATATGACGTCTTTACCCAAACCCTAGAGAAGACACAGCCTGAAAAGCAAGGGATCAATTGCAAACATTCCTGCATGAGAATCCAGACTGTTGACTCAGGCCAACACATCACATATAACATACACATTAGCAAAAAGGGTGACAAAAGTAATTTGCAGAAACAACAGGCAACAGTGCTGTGTACTACAGGACCTTCCTCCAATGTCTAAGATTTAATCTTAGAAAAAAAAATGACATAATCATTATCTACAATACTTTTAACAGTATTACCTTACCCTCTTGCCTGAAAGCCGTGGAACAATATAAGGTGTTTTCTCTTGGTGTATCAGAGAAGAGAAGATGCAGCAAAGTGCCTGTACTGCTGGAAAGTAATCTGAGTAACCAGTAGGGACTGAGTCAAGCCTCAGCTATCCAAAAGCCTTCCTCAGAAATCCTTCTCAGAAGGACAGCCTTCTGAGAATTAAAGTACAGAACAAGGAAAAAAGACAAGATTCAGGATGGGCACTGTGAAGCTTGAAAGAGAAATGTCTGTCAGGAAAAGCAGACAATGGAAAAGCTGATGTCCCAAAACAATGGCAAAGCCATCACGTCTGCAGGTGATACCACTGCAGTGAGTCCATGCACCTGAGGGGCCCCTGGGTTAACTGTGATGGGCACGTGCCAATGGCAAACAGGACCTAGGACCTGCCAACAAGCTCAGATGATTGCTAAGGACTGAGGAGTCAGCAATACTGAGGGAAAAGGATACTTTGGTATTTTGTGTACCTTTAAGATGATGTCATTTACATACAGGTAACAGAAGAGAATCCTTGATCCTCTATGATCCAGAGTCTCAGATCACCTTCCAGAGTGATCACTCAGATTTATATCCATTTAATATTAATTAGAGAGTCACCAGTTGCTGCATACATTACCAATTATCACTGAATCTAAACTGCATATGAGCTGTGGAAGTGAGATGCGCCACACTTTGAAAAGGAGGAATCCAGTTCATACACAAATACCATGCCATTTTGTTTACCAATAATGTTCAAAAAATATCAATTACCTTGCTTGGTCTGACACTTTCCCCTTTCAGATGTGCCTTAGTGTTTGCTTTGTTTCTGAAACTGCATTAACCATGAAAATCCTGACAATGGCCAACTATTATTGCTGTGTATCCAAACTGAGGATTAAAACAATATTTAGCCAAAAGCAGAAAGTTTAAGGATATTTCCCAGCTGAAATATTTTTCAGGTGTAAACCACTGTTATAGATCTTTGCACACAGAAGGATTGTACATCCCTCACTGGAAAAATATCATCACCAAGAAGATTCCTTGGAGAAGACTGAAAATTAAACAGATAGCCTGGCCAATTACTCAGCTGTAGCTACTAGTAAAAAGCTGTTTAAGAGGAAGAGGTGGTTTATGGAACTTTGCACTTGGACAATTATATCCTGGTCTGGGTGAGCTTGCAATTATTGGAATCTCAAACTGGTTATCTAAAAAATCTTAGATACTAACCAAGACTCCAGCTGTGATCCCCTGGGGAGACTGGGAGAAATAAATAATGCAGAATTAGGTGCTCCACCTCAGGGCACACCTTAGTCTCCTGGAGTAAGTGGGATTCCTTTCATCAGCATTGACTATACATTTTTTCACAGCAGAAACCAGCTCAGCTCCCACAGCTATTGCTAGCTAGCACTGGGGTAGTCACTATTTACTCAGAGGAAAGCATTAAAAGAAATAACTTCCTTGAATTCACAGTTTTGTAAAGCATTGTAAATGAAAGACGTCCCTTCGAAATGTAGGCTAATGAGGATCACAGAAAAGAAAGGAGGCTTTGTTTTGGTGTACATAGGCAGCAAACATCTTCAGACCCTGGGTCTGGTTTAACATATATCCTTGCAAGAAAATAATTAGGTTGCTAAGTGTGAGTCAAATGTCACAGTATGAATAGTACATGTCTGTGTGATGAAGAAATGCTGACTACATATGAGTTCAGCCTCTTTAGTAAATTTTCAGGCAAACCTTCTCGAAATTACTTAATACATGTCAACAACTTAAACTGTAAGCAAAATTAAAGAGGGAAATTTGGTCCCTGAAATACATCCTTTTAGGACCCAGAGATTATTAAATCAGCAAGTTATGTCTATCATTAATCTTTCCTGAATGAAAGTAGTCTATTTGTGTCCAAGTATATGTGATAATGTGGAATAATTCAATAAGCAAAGCTGGGTTTCAGGCAACACTGTAAAGGTATGATAAAGGACACGCTGCTGTTCTCCAGCTCCTCTCAAGAAACAAGAAGTCTTCTAAGAAGATTTATTCTGGAAGCATTGTGTGAGGTATTTAACAAAAAGCTAAATGAGGTAAAATTGCAAGATTGGTACAGGACAAGATGAAAACATCTTCATTTATCCAGTTCCTTATAAATTGCCCCAAATCATGGTAATTTACCTTTATAAAATCACAAATGTCCTTGATATGCCACAGTACTTAGTCACTGTGTGAGTGTAGAGACTGGATAACAAGTTACTGTTCTGTAGGACCCTTCTGAAAGCACACTCACATTTCTCTTCCAGATTTTCATCCAGGATGACATCTCATTGCAAAGCAGTTGTACAATCTTCCTGTTCCTCTTCATTTTTCCAAAGAGAATGTAAAGAAAACCTCACCTAATGAAAAGTCTGCTTTTTGATAACTCTGCTGGAGAACTACTAGTGCAAACATTCAATCCTGGTTCACAAAAAAAATTGTTCTGATCACCTAGAAAAACAGTTCACCATCAGAAAGGGCTAAACCAAACCTGATTGCAGTTCATGTGCGGCCATTATTTTGGTCATATGAACATTCTGTTGCAGTATGACATTCTTTCACATCAACACATCAACTTGTTTGAGTTGCTTTTATTTCAAGCATCTCACTAAAATTTGTACAACCCATATTCCATCTCTCTAATACAGCTATAATGTCTGCAGGAGACAAAGAACAGCTATTAATAAGCTTGTATCCAGTACTTAATGCTACCTTTTGATGCTGTTTTGAAATGAAATTTGAATTTAATTTTTTTTTGGCATCAGAATCACCCAGTACAGACAGAATGGGAAAACAAATCTAATGGTGCTAGAAGCAATCATTTTCTCAAGTGCCACAATCCCTATGCTTTAACATTCAGCATTTCTAACTTGCTTCTCTGCTGATCCACTGAAATTCTTCACAAACATAAAATGTCCTAATGTATTAGCAACACTTTTCTGTGTTCACAATAGAATTTGCATTGACATGGCAACTGGGAGTGCCCATCAAGCCAGACCCCATACAAGGCACCCCATTCAAAGGAGAGAGAAAAATCTAAGACAAGTTGCCATAATAGGATGAAGAGAATGGTGCAGCAAAGATAAGAGAAGCATTATGAGAATCTGATTTTAAGAAATCTGAATGTCTATATTTAAAGAGGGGCAATCTATACCATCTTCTCCTACTCCATAATGGAGGCTTCATAATGGAGCCTGATGTCTAGATAGGGGAATAGACCTTTTCTTGAAGCAACTGCCTTTTTTTAGGGGAAAAGCAGTGACTTCCGTATTCCATTATATTAATTTTTTGTCTCTGAAAAAATAAGGTATATTGATGATGCAAACATTCAGTGGGCATTTATACTGTGGAACAGAATAGTAGACACAGTCTAAGGAGACAATACTGCCCTACAGTCCTTTAAGAAACTAATACTGAGCCTAAGGCCTTGATTATCTCTTGCATAACTCACCTGTCCCAAAGAATTTGAATTATTCCATAACCTATGCCTTGCAACTGCCATGAGAATTCATATGCAAATTTTATTCAAGTACTTGCAAAGTTACAAGAGTTCTTTAGCTTCTGTTGTACTCTTCAGCCTTCTTTAATGTGAAAATATTATAATCTATTATCTTTCTAATATCTTAATATGACTAATGGCTACTCCATCACTGAAATGGTTATTTTGTGTAATTGAGCAGAACTGACCTGGATCATATTATTCAGAGCTCATGCAAACTTCCTCTTTGAGGTCACTTCCCAGTTCATATCTGGTCCAGATAGATCCTGACTGATATTTGAAAGCATAATGACAACAGAGGGTCTGACACAGGACAGCCAAAGGACTGATAATAGCAATACTGCTCACCAATGTAACATTGGCTACAAGACAGCTCTGTTACTTCAGGATCTCTGTTTCCATGGATCATCTGCAACTTGCTCAAACACAGGACACAGTATTTATCAGTCATGCAAAAATGGCCATCCCTGCTGTGTTCCTCTGCATCCAGTGGGGATGTCTAGGCTGCCTTGAGAACATCATCTGAATATCCCATTCTACAAAACATGGAGGGATTTTGTAAGTATCATAACACAATCATAACACATCATAACACAATTATCAAAATATAGTTTTGATAATTATGCACCTGGCTTTCTTGAGGGTGCATTTGGAGTACTCTTTTTGTCCCTTACTCCATTCAAGAAAGACATCAACAAACTGGAATGAATGCCATGGAGAGACACCATAGCCTGGAACATGGAAATAGGAGAAGAAATCAAGAGGGTCAGAAGGAAAGGAGTCTAAAATTGGAATTTAACTTCTGTCTGCCACTCCTTGTGAAAGGCTGATCATAGAAGATATAGAGCCAGACTCTTCTCAAACTACACAGCCAAAGGAAAAAGAAGCAACACAGATCATAGGAAAAAAAAATTGTACATGAATATTAGGAAAATAAAAATCACAGAAATGGTAGTGTAGCACCGGAAGAGTCCACAGGTATAAAATCAGACACCTTCACAATTGTGAGAGGAGCCCAGTCACAGGTCACCAGCAGATTCTGGTCTGCAGGGCCTGATTTTCTCAGAGGGAATAAACATCAGCTGTTTCCACTGAAGTCTGTAATATATGTCAACCTTTATTACTTTGAGGAAATTAAAGGTAGGTCACTCAAGATTCAAGGACCAGATTTTTAAAACTCCTTTATGGAGCGTACTGGACACTGAAGACAATTGCAGACACATCCCTGTGTTTAGGTACTCCAAAAGTGTTGCTAGAAGCACCATGGAAAATCAGCCCCTCATTGTTTGATGTGTCTCTTTTGTTAGTTAGGGCAGATTTCTTTTGCTATTCCACAGTGTTATATGTGGTGCTGTGTTTATTTTCCAGGTCAAGGAGTTTCATGCACTGGAAACTTAACTTTGAAGAAATAATATGAGGGAAAAAAAAAGATAACCTTAAATCTACCAAGTTTAAAGGGAAGAGAAAAAAAAAAGTTCAGTTCACATGATTAACTGTCATAAGCACAGTACATACCATCAGAGGTGCCAAAGCCTGACTTGAAAGGTTTTAAATGTTTCAAGCTGTGCAAGCATGCGTTTCTTCAAACAGGCAGAACTGATTATGATGATCACAGGCAAAACCTTAGTTAAACAGAGGATGTGCAATTTTTGTAAATCGTTATACAGCAATTACTAACTATTGAAATAAATGGCTTGTGTGTTTATTAGCATTAGAGCCTTTCTTTCTTCCCTCTGTATCCCTGTGAAGAATTGAGAATGCTGCAGGTGATGAAGACAATGTTCGTCATCAATACATGACAAGGCAACAAATCTGGAGAAAATCAAACTTCACCAAGTAGTGCTATTTAGATTTCAAAAAGCTTAGTAAACTTTGGGATAGTTTCAAATAACTCTTTTCTAACAGTTAAGGTCAAATTTTCTTTTCATCCCTTTATTACCAAATATATATATACATTCTGGTCATACCAAAAAGCTGAATGAACATTGGTTCATTAATGTGTCAAGTGCTGTACACACTCCGGTACACACAACATTTTAGAAGAATGAATGGAAAGAAGCACAAAAATGATGAAAGTAGGGATAAGGTCATGCAATCCTTATTATATTTTACTATTTGCATTCCTAACTCTAAACAAAATCTTACTCAGCTGAGCTTTATATACTTTTTAAAAACTTATTTAAACTGGCACGGACGGTTGTTTGGACACTTCTAAATTTTATTTAACTTGCACAAGAGACTGAATTGACAAAAAGGAGTGAAGCAAGATGTTGAAACAGAGCTTTGTAAGGGGTCAGTTTTGTCAATTTGAAACTTAACTGGCATTGCTTTAAAACTGTAGAGGCACATGTTATTCTAGATATGTTGTACCTTCAGAACAGATAAACGCTCCAAAACACCATCCAAAACACCAAAATACCATCACAAAAACACCATATTCCCCAATCACCAGCAGGTAAAAGAGATGGAAGCATCTGGAGGCAGAAAAGGAAAACACGTGAAGATGGAACACCTCTTTATCTAGAAGATGACAGGAGTTAACATCTTAGATTTAGGTGAAGGCTCGTTCTCCTCTTTGCTGGCAGTCTCCATCCCATTACATGGCCAAACAAATCAGTAGTTCCCAGGAACAGAAAGTCTGCCTGGGCAGATCAGGTTGCAAACTGAGTCTTAAAACATGTGGTTGGTGTGTTGTGCATGTCAGAGACAGAAAATTTGGGAACAATATTCTGAACTTGAACCTATGAAAACAACAAAGGATCAATCTAACTTGCTTTCCACAGAAAGACAAGTTTTTTTCCCCAGAGAATCTTGCTTTATTGTCTTATGATTTGCTCTCCCAGCTGGAGATAGCTGAAAGAGAATTGGTTTTTAATAAATTATAAGTATCTGCCCTGGCTATAGCCAGATTACAATGCAGCCCTCAGGCAGTGATTCATAGAACTGTGCCTTGTTAGGCTGGTCCATGGTTAAATCCACTGAAATAAGGAGGTGTTCAAACATTATACTCATTAAGACATGTTTAATGCTTTCCTGGGGGAATTCCTGACCAGTTAGTGTTAGGGCACCTTGAATAAGCTGAGATATTTGCTCCACTTTTTTGGAAAATGAACAAATGTCATTTGTTCAGGGTGACAAACCAACCTGGCTGAAATGCCTGGCTCTTAGTCACAGTTTCTCCATTCTTCTATTTCATTATTTACTTCATGAAGTAGGATCTGTAACTGTCCATAAAAGGTGGTCTGGATTTGTTTTTTTCTTCCTTTAGGCAGAGCATCTCATAATGAACTGATCCATCAGTTTGCCAGTATCTGATCTATTCTCTCAGTACAGCATCTGACCTCCTCTTTAAATATAAACATAAACTCCCATCTATCTATACTCAGCTCTTTACCTGTACTATTTTCACATATGTATCAACCTCTGCATGTGTTATTTAGAAGAATAATATACAACCTGTGGTACATTGAAGTTGTCATTCCAAAATATCCTTAGATTTGTAATGGAAAAAAACAGATCCAAAGGGAAATCTAAGAGGTTGATTAATACCAGAACAGGAATAAATAAGATTGGAAACAGAGTGGATGCTTGAAAATCTTACTTGCTTCTACCTAGGGTCACTAATTTAATTTTCTCCTACCGTCCATGTGGTTTTTGTTTTTTAATTTCCAGGAATTCCTGACTGTTTATTCTATAGTGAACCAATGGGGTTTTGAGGCCATGCTATGTTATGGGAAATGTCTCAGTAGTATGTGTTCTTTGTTAAAAGCTGCAGAGGAGCTGCGTTGGTGCAATTGAACAAACACTAACTATCTCACTTTTAAAAGAGAGCATAATCTGCACATCAATTAAAGCCAAATGTCTGCTTAATGGTTAAGACACTGCCAAGTGTCATCCTCCCAGTATTCATCAAAGAAGTGTTCCATAAGTGCTTTGAAACCTAATTGCCAGTGCTAAGAAAAAAAATCTTCAAATAGATTTGTGAAGGCAGATGGCTTGTTTATATACAATATTAATATGAACAGCGTTCTTCTAATAAAATGGTGTGTGATTTATCCAACATGCACAGCACAACAAAGGCAAAAAAGGAGCGGGCTGTACATACACACATCACTGGGTTCTGGTTACACAAAATGCTGTGCTCGCTGCCCACAGCCTGGCCAGAGCTATGCTCCCTCTTTCCCATCCCAACACCTCCACTGGATGAGGAGGGAAGCTGGGGCTTCAGCCTTGCACCTGGTAAGAGGATAGCCACCCTGTGCAGTTTTGCCCTTGCCACATCCCTCTCTGCTTCTAAAAAATTCAGAGCGTTACATATAGATGAAGTCATGCAAGAAGTAACAGAGGCGCTGCCAGTTGGTAAATGTCTGTCCCTGATCTAGGTCCAGCCTCACTTGTCCTTCCTTGCCTCCTCCCATTGCTAATATTCCTCCCAGTGCTTCACAGATGTTTTGTTATCATGCTACTGAGTGGTTATTTTTCAAGTGGCTTCTCAGAGCAGATGTTCTACAGACACGTGCTGTTTAGCTTTCTGTTGACGTTATTTCTCTTATAAAAGAAGTGTTTCTGCCACATTGCCTTTCTAAAAAAAAAAAAAAAAAAGAAAAATAAACCCCAGGACTCCAAATAAAGAAACAAATCATTGGGGTTTTTAAACACCTGCTGATAATCTGATAATATTGCAAGAGAAACCTGAATGCTGCAGTTATTACTCTACATTTCACAGTGCAGCTCTTTCAAAATGTCTCTTTCTCAGAAACACCTAGTCCTTATCCAGCTGTAGGACAACACATTTAATACTTAGCAATAAAGGTTGCCTAAGAAACAAAATATAGCACAGGTATGCTTAGACATACACTATTTCACAGCTACATTTTGTTTATTTGTTTTAACACACACACACACCACCAAAAAAAAAAAATCCAAAATAAACTATACATCATTTGGTTTTATGACAGCTAGTGAACCCATCCATATTCTGTGAATCTTATCTCTGCCCCTTTTATCAAGTTCATACACTGGGGCATGTTCTTCTATTTATTTGGCCCCAGCATCTTTCTATTCTCCTTTTTATAATATGTTTCCTTCCCATTACTATTATAGATATATTTACTTGCTGCAGTTCTGCTCAGGTTTTCAAAGGGTGTTTGGAAGTGCCACACTTGCAACCCACTAGTTCTCAGGTCAACACCTGCAAATTAGCAAGGAACAACTCATTGCAGAGAAATATTGTTGGAGGTTGATTTTTCAAAGAGAAATGTGCAGCATAGCAATCATGTGGGAAAAAAAGCTACATTGGAGAGACTATCTGGGTGGAGAAAATAAACTAATATTATATGAGTTTGGGAACTACAACCAGTGGCCAGATTTCCCCCAAAAAGTATAAAAGTGGAATTGCTCCATGAATTAAAACTTGGTTTCATGGGATCTGTGCCAGTTCAAACCAGCTGAAGAGCTAGCCCACAGCCCACACCTTTTGGCTTTGACCAAACTGCACATCCCGTTCACTGCACACCCTTGATGTGGAAGCACAGCCTTGAAGAATGAGCACAAGAGCAGAAAATCTTTACTCGAGCCATCTCATGCCCCTGCTCCAGTTGGCCTTTCTATACAATCAGTTCATTAAACAATGCTTCAAGTGCCTGATTCATCCTCTTTTTTTTTGTCAGTGAAACTACTGGATCCAAGCCAGTATAAAACTGGAGCCACACAGAGCTCAATTAAGCCCAAGAATTTTGAAAGGGTTGATCAGCTAAAGCTTTTACACTTCCTGTTAACACTAAGCACCAAATGTGTTTATCTTGCAGACACTTCTTTGACTTCCAGAAATTTGGGACATGAAGGTGTGGAATAGTGGCAGTGTGACAGTGACAGGTAACTCGGTGAATGGGTATTGAGACAGTCTATCCACCAGGCAGCCTTCTGTAACTCTCTGACTTCTGCTCTTAAAAGGCAGCTTCAGTTCTGCACTCATCTGTTTAGGAAAAACAAATTCAATGTTTTCTGTTTACAGTCTCTCCCTCCTTAGCTCAACATCACTCTTTTCTCACTGTCCTACATACCACCAAAACATCTGGGGTGGTGGCCTGTGCCAGAACTCACACCAAGTTGACCAATTAGTCAGATATCCCCAGGGATTGGAAAAATGCCTTTTATCAGATGTCTCTCCTTCCTACTAATAGTCCTTGCTACAAAAAAAAAAAAAAAATAGTGCAGTGGTTAAAAAAAAAAAAACAACAAAAAAACACCCCAAAACACAACAGTGCGATATAAGAAGTTTGAAAGCTGAGGTGAGGAAAGAAAGAAAAAAAAATGTTAAATATAGTTGCCTGTGTGCATACATGTGCATATTTACTCACACACATACACCCAATATAACATTTTTTCCAAACATTTATGATGGCCGAGAAATGTCAAGGGTGGTCACAAAATATTACCAGAAAGCATAAGAGAAATAAAGTAGCTGACTTCCAAAAGAATAGAAAGTATTTTTGATTGGGGTTCTACTAACTGTGGGAAAGCTACTAGAGGAAAAGTGGGAAATGTTTAAGCAACTGTTGGAAAGAGTGCAGTTGAAATTCTTCCCACTTCAACCTAAACAAGGAAAAGTGCAACATAGGCCATTGTGGTTAGGTAAGGAATGAAATGCAAAGAGTTTTACAAGCAGAAAGCTGAAAGCTTTTAAAAAAGATAAACAAATCTGGTGCAGAGGATTTGGAGGCACTGTATGTAAAAATAAGCAGAAGTACGTTAAAGGATCAAATTAAGGGAGAAAATAGAATTACTGAATGCTAAACTACATAAATATTTCAACTGACAACAATGAGCTCTTTAGACATACTCACATTAAAGAAAAAGGAAAATATAATAGTGGTCTCCTAAAAATGCACAAAAAATGAGAAACAGGGACAAAGGAAATGGTTTAATAATAATAAAGAGGAGGAAGGGAAAAAAACAAGAATTATGTTAATGTTCCTGATTCAGAGCCCAGTGCTACAGGAATTGAAATGCAACTCTTTACTCTTTTATGGGCAGACATTCATCTGCACCAGGTAGACAACAAGACACAAAAGGCAGGACAAAGCATGCCAATTTCTCCACCTTTTCTCCCAGTTGGGATTATGGTGCTGGCTCAGGCTCCTATGCTTGTAAGAGAAGACATGAAACTCCTACAGATTTCACCTGGCCATAGTGATTCTAAAGATGCCTTTCTGGTATCTGTGAATCACTGGGACTCACTCCTTTCTGATCACTTACAAAATTCAGCCCAACTTGATGCCAAATAGCAGGGCACTCACTATAAAGTCATTACAATATGATTTAACAACCCATACTCCAGAGAAATCCCAAGGCAGCTCAGGAACACTCAGGTAACTCCCTACTTATTTTGTTTACACTTTGTGTCTGTGAAAGGAAAAAAATAAACCTAAGCATGAAGAAAATATTAAATATAACATAACAGGTTGTGAAGAGCTATGAATGGCAGACAGTGATGCAGAATTTTTGGAGCTGGAAGACTTCCTTATTTTACATGACTCTCTTCTGTCATATGGACATTCAAAGCAAAGCATTTCTGCAGAGGATTTACAGAGGGAGTGGGCTCTGAAGGTGACTGCCCTCCCTTTGCATCAATATATGCTTGTGCTGTTTGATGGAGACAGACCCTGCACTGAAGTGGATAAACCAGTACTTTTCCTTCACGCTTTCTCTCACCATCTGGCTCCACACCTGTTGTGTGTTAAGTATATTTTCAGTGAAGACAAAAAACATTTAGGATGACCTAATAGATGTATACAAAATAATGAAGGAAGTGATAATGATGTATATGGTAAAATAATCCTCCCATCCAAGAAGCCCAACAGCCATGAAATGTGGCAGAAGCATTCTAAACATAAACACAAATAAAAACCAGTAAGAACCTAGTTCACTAAGATAATGAAACATCTGGAATAAATGGTGGCACAGGACAATAAAAAATTGAAACTGTGTTCTAAGTATTTTTGTACTGCAAATAAAAATATAAACCACTGAAAAGCAGAAATGAGATAACACCAGAAAATGAAAACTCTTGGGCACATCCATGACCAGGCTGCATATGTAAGAAAAGCAACTGTGAAAAAGCAACTGTTTATTATTATTAATTATTGTTACTTTATTCATTCTTCTGATAGAAAAAGTATATGAAGCTAAAGCCAGATACTTACACTGGAATAAAGTACATCCAAGCTTACAAGGTCTGCAGGAACAAGTCCTGATTTCTTACTATGAGCAACCACTGTTGAAGATGTTGGCACATATTATGCCTGACCACTCAGGAAGGAGGATAACCTTTCAGAAATAAGACCACTGTTGTCAAGAATATTTCCTGGTTTGAAAAACCTGCCTGACCTCTCAAAACTGATTTGTGCTACTTAAAGTTAGCTCTGAACCCCAAATCCAAAACCTGAAAGGAGTGCTTCTGTCCCTAGTTTTGAAACTTAGCCCCGTCTCCGAGCCTGGTTTTCAGTTGCTTTATTGGAGCCACATTGATTTACACTTGCTGAGTATGTGACTCTCTAAAGACGAGCTGAAAAATCACATGTACCCCATGCCCAATATACATACATTTTGACAAGCATTTGAAAGGAGTGTTAAATCCTTAATATCACTAAATATATGGAAGTATATTTGATTTTTTTCCTTCAACAACTCTAGGCTCTCTCAGTTCTCCTAATTTCTGCCCTGAAGCACAGCGCTCACACATTCAAATACTGCCCAAACACACTGGATGACAGCCCTCTGTTGACACAGAGGACAATCCTCAGCCCAGGTTTTTCTTCCCAGTCTTCAGAAGATGTTTTCATATTGTTCTCAACAGACTGTGTCTTGGGGCAAGAAGCAACAGGGTTTCATTAGTGCTTTGCTTGGAAAACTGCTGATTACCGCCCACTGTGGATGTGGGAGTCTGGGCTGTGTTTTGGCCCGAGGGTGTCCTGGCCCTATGTCCAGCAGCCAAACCAGTAGAAGATGGTGATGGCTGTCACTCCTCACTGCCCTCTGCCAGCTTGGAAACCAACCACTGAGAAGCTGCATCTCATTACTGCCGCTGGACAGTGCTGGGCCACGTTCACCCACAGTGATTAATTCAGTGAGTTTGGCATGCAGAAAAGAAATCTCTCAGAATTGCATTATTCCAGTGAAAACACCTGGATACCCTTAGGAAACAAATATAATAACACTATTATTGAGAAAAAATAATCACTAGGAATTTTAAAAGGGGGAAATAATTTGCAGTCAGAGATTTCATGGATCAGAACCAGCTTGGTAAAACAGATCCCTTTGTAGTGTCATCAAATGTTCTGGTACATGGTGACATGCAAACTGTAGGTTTCCTGTTCTTCTAAAATATTAGGGTGTGACTTCATTAACCAAAGGCTTTGCTTTAATATTAAAAATGTTGATAGTTGTTTTCTATGCCACTATGAAACAAAACCATATCAAAAAGTTATACTTTTATGCCCCATAAAGTAGATCAAAACCTACAGTTTTGACTCACAGTCCATTATGTTTCTTTCTGCCTTCCTCCCCCATCTTTTTAACAAGAGAAGGCAGCAGAGAATTTGAGCATTACTGAAAGCTGAGCATTACTAAAGTTTTCTTGCTTTTCCCCTAATAAAACATAGTAAAATTGAAAGCTTTCACAAATCTACATGCCCATCTCCATATATCAAAAGGCTGAAAGGTGCCACCAAAACTTGGAAATCAGGGTGTCTAAAACAGCAACTCTCCTATATTTTTATCAAAAAAGCTCTAATGTTGAACACTTTAGCTGATTCAAAAGTATAATAATTTAATTGTGGCACAGATTTTTGGAGCCTTTCTAAACTTGAAGTTCAGAACTACAAAGGATCATACAATGCAAAGAATCAGCAAAAAACCTTTGCCAAACAGTCCCATTTCGTATTTCGAACATTTTCCATATGGAATGGCAGTGACCAGGACAGAGAGGAGTAGAAGAGAATTTCACTCTAAAATCTATCCAACAGGACTTTAGTTATTGTTTCAATTAAAAAGAATAACACACAATGATTGTGTGTACTAGACATCCCTACTCTGTATCTCTCAGTTACCCATTTGAGGACAATACAATCTAATTTCAGCATTCAGAGCTAATTGAATCAGGGTCAGAGAGATAAGTGTTTCCAGTACTTTTCTGCAAAAATGTGTCACAGCCCATTCTATTGAAAAAGAAAGATTACATTTAAATCTTTAATTTATTTATTTAGTCAGTAGAGTTAAGTTCACACATTATCTCATGGAACAAAAGTAAGCAAAAAGTGATGATGTGAGAAATGTACTTTTTTCCATGTTCCATTGCTGTGAAATTCTACCTTCTCAAGCTCACTGCCTATAATATCAACTTAAAAGAGATGTAACAGGACATTTCATTCTCATTCTGCAGCTTTTAGCTGGTTTGTAAAATCCTTTCAGTACTTCAAACTCCTTATTTACTTTTCAGAAATATTTTTTAATTCACCTCTTTCATGGGAACAGCACTGTCCTCACACCAAAGGTCTAGAACACTTCTCTACCCATCAACCAATTACCAACAACCACCTATTATAAGATTACAAAGAGTTCAAAACCTACAGTGTTTCTTTAAATGAAGTACAAGGAAAATTTGCACTTACAGTCACTGTGTTATGTGTACATAATACGTATACAAAATACACCAGAATCTGAGTTGCACCAGTCTTCTCTATACAAGGTAAATGCTTGCACCATCTTATGATACAGCCTCAGGACTTTTTCATTCTTTGTATTTGAATAGCAAAACATGTAATATAAAAGCCACATGATGATTAGTAACCAAAACTAAATTGAAATCCTTACAAATTCAAACCAACGTTTGAGCAATTGTAAATCAGGATTTGGTTGTGCAAGATGTTACTGCAATATTCTGGGCGAGACTCTTCACCACAAAATGCTGATTTTATTCATTATAATACAAGACCATGACAAAAATCTCTTACTTGATCCTGTACTGAACTTTTGCTTAGCTTAAAATGTTATAGCAGCCACATCTGCTTCCTCAGTATCTCTAATAAATAGATATACTCATGAAAAAATTTCACCCCAAGTTCATCTTGGCCTTCTTTTTTTTTAAAAAAAAAGGCTTATTTTTTCTTCCTGACCTTCTTCCTAGAAAAGACAGATAGATTGTGTGCAGAGTTTATTACGAGATTGATCAAGATAATTGAGGTATAATTTTCTTAGCTATTTCTGTCATCATTTTTAAAGGCAGAGATTATTATGTTTCTCTTTCACCCATCTGGGAAAGCACACTGTGTTCTCATGTAATTTGAACATTTCAGCAAGGATGTGAGACCATCTTTTTGGATGTAGCTAATAGCTCTGCCATTAGGCCATCCTCTCTTGAGGCCTAATTTTTCCTATTAATAATTGTCAACACTATCTCTTTTTCAGAAAAAAAAACAACCACACCTAAGTCTTCACTTTCTGTCTGGCACAACACCAGCCAATATGAAGTTCAAAATGTTGTTACAGTTCTGAAGCTCCTTAAAGATTCACTTGCTCCTTATGACAATCTTCACAGACAAAACCTTTTCTATATCACACTTTTTTTGAGAATGATAGCTGAGCATTTATGTGATAAGAAGCTTGCTCTTTTTATAAGGTCACCTAAAAATTAAACTTCAAGTCTCATATTTTTGCAGGAGTGACCATGCATAAATCCTCCTTTCATTTATGCCAATCTTCCAGTGCCATAATTTAAGTGAATTACTTTTAATTGCATCTAGCCTTTCAGACAACAAGATCCTGTCTCCCTGCTGTTAGTTTTCACTCAATCTTTTTTTTCCTGTTTGCCATTCCATTATTCCATTTCTGTTAATAGTGATATCAGTTACCACAAGAAATGGTCCTGTTGTGAAATACATTTTTTTTGTATCCAATATTAGATAATTTTTCCAGTCTGTGATGATAATGCACTGTTTCACTGTGATCTTTTATATTTCAATCTCCTTCAACCACCTGCAGTCTACCCTTTATTTCTACAGATATTTTCCAGCACTCACCTCCAGTCATTAATGCTTGAATAGTTAAGACTTCCAGTCAAAGTTTTTGCTTCTGTTTACCATTAAGGCAAAACCAATAGGTTAAGGCATGCATGAGTGTGTATTATTGTGTAGGTAGTTTGTATTAGTGGCTTGAACCCTGACTTTGCTATTTTTCTGGAACTGGCAGAGGTAAAATGTTCTTACTGGTTCTAAACCCAGTGATTTTCAACTATGTTGGTGACATAAAAATATCTATGCCTCAGTGTCCACACCATATCTAAGCATCTGTTCCCACATTAAGCATTCTTGTATATATATATATATATATATATATATGAGTACAGAATCTTTGATATGCCTTTTATACCAAATCTAGTCACTGTATAAACAGAGCTGCCTGCTCTGTATTTGACTTAGAGTAATAATATTAATCAATTTACACTCTTCCATCTTACTCTTTCACAAGATTATTTTTCCTCTACCACCAAAAATAAGGCATCTGAGTTGAAATTTTGTTAAAATAGTTATGAAACTGAAGAATCAAACCAAACTAAATAGTAAGCCTTTGAAAATTTGGATCTTAATGGTGGATTTAGTCAAGCAGGACATTTGCAGGACTATCAAAATCTCTTTGAATATGAATCACAATTAATTCACTATCTATCTGGGAAGTTCAGAGAACTTTTAACATTTTATCCAACAGATTGCCTGCTCTGACTGGCAGCAAAGTAAATATGATGGGTGGTCTGTTTAAGGCACCTGTCCAAGCCCAATCACATGACATTTTTATAGTATCAACATTTGAAAACACTATGGCTGTTGCACCAACAAAAATGCATGGGAATATCTCCAAAGCAGATGGCACCTAGCACATCACAAAAACATTCAGATTCTTGAGCCAATTTGTATAGCAAAACAGCATCTACCACAGAGCAAAGGGAAGAATAATTAGCATATTCAAACACTTATAACTTCCCAACATACCATGGTTTAGGCAAATGACAATGAAAAGTAATTGCTCTCACATAATACTGGCTTTCACTTGGACAGGACCTACTTACAGCAGGATTTATTCAACTGAGTAATTCCCTTTGAATCTGAAAGAACACACAATTAATTTGAAAATATTGGCTAAATTTTCCATAATGGAAAACACAGGAATCCAAACAAGGAACTTCTTAATGAGAACATTTAATTATTTCTGAGTCAGTTCTTATAAACCAGTGTGGTTCTAATGTCATTAATATATCAAATTTTATTGTAACTCACAGGTATCTAATATAGTCCACATTTCAAAACAACATTTAGCAATCTGCACCCATATAACACAGAATACTTTTTGCCAGATTTGTTCACATAATGCACTCCTAGGTCTCTGCAATTTTTTCTGAAAACACTGATAATGTTATGCAAACATAACCTACAATGTTTCCCATTGTCGGAAAATCAAATTATTTAATTTTCTACATAATTCTCTCTGTGTTAATTGACTTAGACCGGAGTTGTCCAGAGTTGGCTGATTTTGCAGATTTCACATGTGAGAATTCATTCAGATACATAATGGAAAATCTGCCCTACAGCTAGGTGTGCTTAGAGCAGATCCAACACCCCGTGGATAACCTTTCTACAGTGACCTGTTCATATTTTTCATACTCCAATTCCATAGTTCCTCTGCTGCAGGAAACAAAACAGACCCTTGTTATTGCTAGCCTGATGGTGCTGATTTGAAAAACGTAGGTACATTTCAGATATGACACAACTGGCTCTTAACTATTTTGTGGCCACTCAACCACCACACTCCAACCAAGAGTGTTTACAGATCCAAACTGGGACCCAATTAAATTTCTGAGTGACATAATTTTCAGTGACCTGCTAATAATGCTATGCCTATGACATGGAATCCAACAATATAAAACCAAAGCCGAAATTTAGGGTATGCTTGATCTCACCTAACTTGAGATGTCCAGATTTCAGGTGGATATAGCTGAGCTCATGGCCATAGCTGAAACCAGGATTCTTTACAGACCACAGAAAAGACTCACTGCCTCTACTGACTACAGAAAATGGACAATGTTACAGATTCAGAAAAAGATACATGAAGTCCAACTAAACAAAAGAGAAAGGACCAGCCACAGATTTTATCCTCAGCACACAGAAAAAAAAGTACATACAGAACTTGTTAACAGAGGTTACAGAACTACTCTTTTGGGATATTTAATTTTACAAAAATAAATAAGATATAAAGAATGTATATATCATAGTCATTCTGCACCCTGCTTTTATATTCAAGCATAAAATAATCTGTAGGAAAAATGCATTGATGCATAATCATCTGCCACCTCTGGTCTGTGATGAAAAAGACTCATTAGAGTGTTTTACTCTAAAGTATCATAAACATTACCTCAAAAACCTGGAGTACAATATTGCACTTTTCCTCCTACCTTGGTATTATATGCATATTTTTGTATAAACAAGCTGCACACTGTTTCGGAAGAACTTGGTGCAGTGACCCAAAACAGAGCACATTCAATTTAAAGAAATGGGGGCTCCATTAATGCACTGTCTGAAAGTGGAACTGTATCTTTAGGACACCCTCTGATTTCCAGTCTTCCAAAGGTCTTGGTGATTGAGCTTGTCAAATAGTCACCACTACTGTACTGGAAATGTGAACAAAATATCAATTTTCCCAAATGAAATGCTACAAATTTAGGCCAACGTAAACCTGTCAGAATTATCCTCTAGAAGTTTCACCCCAGGGTGTGGTGCTGCACAGCTGAGGAGCTGAGCTAATAAGTCTTGAAAAAAAAGGAAAACGCTGTTTTATGGCATCATGTAAATTGGCACAAAAAATTGCTCACACCTACGCCCCAGTCTTGACAAATAACAGCCAAAATGTGGAAGCCATACAAAGTCCCACTGGTATGAAAGCAGCAAGAAAGCAACAAACAGTTCTGTCAGGGAGTTCTGTGTTATATGTTTCCAGGGTTGATATAAATTTCTAGATTTCACCTGCTCAGGCTCAGAAAAGGTAAATTAACCAAAACCAATGTGAACAGGATTACTTTCTATTGCATATTAAAAAAGCACCTTCTGCCATTTCTGTGTTCAGTGGCATCACAAGACTGTGAGTCCAAAAGACTCTTTTGTTGCATTCAACTCACCTTTGGGTCAACCAGAGAGTTACTCTAGACTGATAGTAATGTAACCAAAACCAGATTTTATCATTAAGAAAGCAAATGTAGATTTTCTTGTGACTGTATTAAGTCTTGCCAATATATTTATATGAGCAAAGCTCTCTTTCAGACTTCCAATTTATACTGGCAAAAGCATTCTACATTGGCACAAGATGCTTCAGTTGGATAGACTGCATTTCTGTGGAGAAAACGAGAGAGCTTTCTAGCATAGCTATGTTATTTGAGAGTGTGGCATGTTCAATATGCTCAATTCACGTATACATGAGAGCAAAATAGGGCAGCAGTGATCTGGGCACATTAATTTATGAACTCCAGTGCAGAAACCTAACTAGAATATTCCTATTAATTTCTGTTTTGCAAATCAGAACTTAAAAATTGAATCAAAATGTTAAGAGTTTTAAAATAGCAGTCTTGGGAGTATTTTCATGCGCATCTGGGTTTTGAGGTTCATGTTTTCACAGCTTCTTTCTCCACTTATAGTACCTATGTCCTTTTAAGGCAACAAGAATCTGAGATTTGTCCTCAGTAACACATATGCAAGAACACTGATCCTTGAGAGAAATACCAAAACACAACAAAATTATGAGGTGTAACCAACTTGCCACATAAACTGGTTAAACTGATTAAGTTTCCCCATGGAGGCAAACCCTTCCACAGCACTTCAGTCTTCTGCAGAAGATGTCCCACTCTCGGGTGAGTTCACTGCCCAGGAGAAGAGTGTTTGAAATACTGTCTGATACATAAAGCAGCTCTGCTAGCAACTTTCAAACCCATGTAAAACCATTCACATCAACAGATTAAATAAAAGGCAGACACCACTAGTCCACATATTAATGAAAGTAGCTTCACTATTTGCTGAGAACACTGTTAATACGATTTTGGTGAGCCCTGAGCATGTCTGTGAAATTCTTTGGGGAGGTTGGGTCAAGGAACATCGCTCCAGGCTCCAGCAGGCTCTGAGCTAAACAAGATGGGCCAAGGAGCTTGCCTGGAAGGTGCCTGAAGATGCAGCAGCCGAGTGGACATGCAAATGTGTCAGAAATAGCAAACCTGCTGCAAAGAACAAACAGAAGAAACACAGAGGCACCCCAAACATAGCCAAGCCTGGGCTGGTTTTGGCAGCTTGTTGGTTAGGTGAAGGCTCAGATTCTTGAAGAAAGGAACAGCCTCCTGTCGTCCCTGGGACAGAGCCCTTGTTTGTTTTTAAACAAATTAGATAGCATGCAGTAAATATCTGGCTCCTGCTAGCAAAATTATCTCACAATACTGATTGTCTCTTGGGCCAAGAAGAACATGTTTATTTATTACTTGTTTACCTTGTTCTAGTAACTAGAAACATTGGGTCAAGATCTCATGTTGCCAGACAGTATTCAGACTTGCTTTTTTCTTGTGGACTGATATCCAAGGAACAGGAGAATGCAGCCCAAAAAACATACTTCTGACTGGACAGAAAACAAATTTTCAAAATCTATGTATTTTGAAAGTTGATCATTTGCTAAAGACTCAACTATTTAAAAACTTTGAATGGAAATACATTTTTGTTTGACTTGGTTTGAGAATGACTAGTTGTGCATTTGGCTCCACGGGGAATGAAAGATCCTTCATCAGTTTAACCAGTTTATGTGGCAAGTTGGTTACACCTCATAATTTTGTTGTGTTTTGGTATTTCTCTCGAGGATCAGGTTGTGTGCCTGAATAATAATTTCTGTGGCACTTCCTACCTCTACTGTGGCAGTTGTGCAAAGAGCTCTTGACAAGAACTTTTCAGAATAAACTATGCCAAGATGAATACTGAAAGCAGAAACATAAAAATATAAATTCTATATCAAAGGACTGCCACTGAGTTCTCATACACGAAACCAACTCAAATTAGAGGACAGTTTCTAGTTTCTGTCAGACCACAGTAACTGGCATGAAGGTCTAAAAAATAGGGGACAGACCCTTGAGTCCTGGAAAAAGGGCAGTAGGGGGAAGAAATGCACAAAAAAAAAAAAGTCAAATTCAGCCTTTAATTTTAAGGCTCTGTAATGAAGAAAACAAGTATAGGATAGCTTCACTCAATTATGCCATCTCGTGATATAGTGATGATGACAATGCCACACTATTGAGAAAGAAATAAAGGGGGGATATGAAAAGTTTCAAACACTTGATATTTTTATTTCCACATCAAAATCTCTGCTTCTGTCAAAATCACCTAGATATATAATAATTACATAGTAATATGATCATAAATATTATGTAATAATGCAATCAATTAAAAACCAGATATAATTCTTTGTAATCACCAGTGAAGCATCTGTGGATTAACTCACCTACTAAAAAAACCCAACAGTAACTGTACAATACCTGAAAACTATTTTTCAATATCAAATGCAAGAGCCTTAGCTCTGCATATACATCTGTAGCAGTGTTTCTGGATGTTATATATGTACACATGCTGAACATAAAAATTACTCTGCAACATCCTGCTTTCAGCAAAAGTCAATTCTAAAGTACAAAGCCATTTTAAATGAGAAAAAGTATCAAAATGATTTCAAGTAAATTAAAGTCTTCTGTTTTTTTCTGAGCAGAGTCAGCGTGAGAGAACAGAACCCAATCAGTGAGCACATAGAGCAAGGGCCTATCCTAAGGAACAAAACAAAGCTCACACTTAATGTTTCCTTTCTTTGGAAAACTTAACTATGGCCACATATTTACATTTCTATATTTATTTCACATTTAGTCACAATGTAATCCATTTATTTCATAAAGACCAGGAAAAAATAAAAAGAGAAGCAATTGCAACAGAATATGTTTTTAAGGGTGTGGGATCACATTTCATTAACGCTGTGAAATGTAATAAATTCCTTTTGGAGATGTTACATGTCAGCAGTGAAAGACTTATAAAACACCATAAGCATTAGAACTTAAGCATATGTTAGTTTAACAAATTTTGCAAGGTATTTCCATATTGCCTATAATCTTCTACAGTTATTAACATACTATTAATTCATTCAGGAGAGTCCTTTCAGTTAGTAAGGCTAGGTCTTAGGAGCCATCATTTCTATGGGCTACATCTCTCTGCTTCATTGGCTTTACAGCTCTGGCCCAGGAAAAGAGTTATAGCCCTTCTCGAGTTCTTACACCAGCATGTTTCCTCCTTCTCCTCCTTTAGGTAGAAGGCAAAACTGGCAGGGAAGGGGGCTCTTATTACTTTAACAACAGAAAACTCCCAGAAATAATAGAATCATCTGTTGGCCAAGTCTGAGAACTAGATTCAGACCCATTACACTATGAAAGGTTTTTTGCTGTGGGGTTGGAGGGGGTTTTAAAAATTTAATTAAATTTCATAAATCATTAAATATCATTTAATATCTTTACTATTCAATATAATTAATACATTTCAAAAGCAACTCAAGAAAACAATTTCTGCACGTATAAAAAACAAGTAATTACAATATATATGCTGTCATTCAAATTTCCTCTTTTCCATTTATGTTTGTTCAGAGCTCCTACTCTCTCACAAGTTTCAATGGAGATCTCTGTTTTGTCCTTTTTTTAGGACAAAAAAACCAAAAAAAACCCCAAAAAAAACAACAAACAGAAAAACCCCCCGAAACTGTTTCTCTTGAAAAAAAAAAACAAACAAAAACCAATACACAAAATCCTCCAAACCTTGAGTACTATTTTTGCATAGTGTGATATTTTATTCTTTGTTTTATTCCTGGCATCAGGCTTTATTTGTTGGCTCAAAGAAATATTGTACCTCCAAGTTTGTAACTCAGAGGCAGGGAATGAATTTGTAAGTTTTAAAAAACTTGATCATGGTTTGTTCCCATAACTATGCAGAAGAGTGTGTCCAAAGCCATACATCACTGATGCACCTTTGTTTAGTAACTCTTCACAAGTAATAACCGTCAAAAAATGACATTGCTCCTGAAAAATTGTAAGACAAATTAAAATATTGCACATAAGCATAATTAAATTAGTGACTCTGTCCTATAATAGTAACAACTAAATTTTTCTTCTAAGTTAATAAAATAAATGAGCCTTAATGGCTCAAATACCACAATTGCTTTTGTGTACTGGAAATTAAAGGAAAAGAAAGGTGTGGCTTAGCTACTAAACACTGTCAATACTGACTTGTTTATTTCGGCACTACATTGCTGAGATTTTGTATTTTTCAGCTGGACAACTGACACTACAGAAAATTTTAGATGTATCTTTCATCCCTTCCCACCATGCAATTTATTCATTTCCCCAGCTGTCAGATTTTTTTTCCTTTTCTTTACTTCTTGGCCTTACTGCAGAACACTTTCAGATATATTAAAATACAGCTGCATACATTCTAGAGGAGCAAAATAACCAGTGCCCTAAGATTTCATGGCCTAAATAAACAGGAATAGAGTAGTCAGGACAGTAATTTGAACAGAAATACAAGCACAGCATGCTCCTCATACTACACACACACACTGATGTTTCATCTACTTAATCCACAGGCCATTCTGAAGGTAATAACGTGCTACCTCAAGAGGCTAGGGTTTCATTACATTTTTAAGAACTAGCAGGTGCGCCCCTATGGCTTGCCAAAACGCGTTGTGATGAACTGCAAAACTAATCCGTGCACTCGCCGCTCACCCCGGCTCGCACTGCACCTGGCCAGTGAAATGGCAACAGAGCAGTTTATGGCCGGCCATCCTTGTCCCACTGTCGCAGACCTCAAAGCGCTAAAGCAGGTGGCTAATCTGCACTGCACTAGCAGGAAAAAAAAAAAAAAAAAAAAAAAAAAAAAAAAAAAAAAAAAAAAGACCTTGAATGTATATAGGTTACCTAAAAGTGCAAAAGTAAGCTCCCACTCCTCATACCCTTAAGGCAGTTCAGTAGAGACTAGCGAGAGCATCAGGATGGTTGTGTTTAGACATGGATTAAGGTCGGACAAGTTCTCAAATGTCTGCGGGACCTTATTCACGGTGCCCCTTGCAGCTCCTTCAGTCTCTGCTGCGGCTCGAAGGAGCCACCAGTGTCCTCCGCCTCCCCTCGGCTCTCCTGCAGCTAGGCCTTGCCCTTGAAGAGCTGCTGCAGCCCGACACCTCCCCGCACACGTGTGCCAGGAAAATCCACAAACGCCAGAGGTTTATGTTCAAAAAGGAGACAGAGGAGTCCTGCAGCTTTATTCGAATAAAGGCAAGGAGTCCACTGGGGAACACGCCCGCGGGGTTTTCTCTCTCTCACGTGTGACACCAAAGGGGCGGAACGGTCCCTGTCACAGGACACTGCTAAATACGGCATCTGGAGCGAGTCCGCGCTGCCTGTAAACAAGCTTTGCTAACCCAGCGCAGCGCCTGGAGTGACAAATTTCCCAGCCCCGTGCCAGGAGAGCCGGGGGCGCCTCAGCAGAGGAGCGGGGGGCGCCTCAGCAGAGGAGCGGGGGGCGGAGACAGGGCGACGGCAGGCCCGGAACCGGCAGGGCTGGCCCGGAGGAGGAGGAGGAGGAGAGCGCTGGGCATGGCGGCGCCCGCAGCGCTGCAGCGGAGCGTGGTGTCCCCCGCGGGCAGGCACACCGCTTCCCTCATCTTCCTGCACGGCTCAGGTGCCTGCTTTCCCTCCCTTTTCTCCCCGCTGCCCATGGGGACGGGGCGCTCCGGGGAGCGGGTGAAGCGGGCAGGGTCAGCCCCTCCGGTGCTGCGGGAAGGGGCGGCGGGACGGGGTGGCCGCGGCGGCTGCCAGCACTGGGGAAGGGCTTTGAGGTGACCCTGTCCCCGCGGCTCTGCCCTCCTCGGGCTCGCAAGGTGGAGGCGGTGGGCGCCAAAGCCGTGTGCAGGTGCCCGGAGAGGGTCCCTCAGGAACGGCGCCGGCTCCCACCAGACCGGCTTCCGTGAGAACACACGCGTTCCGGGAGATCACGGAACGTGCTCGGTTGGAAGGGGAACATCAGGATCATCACACGCCAACTCCTGGCCCTGCACTGGGCACCCCGAGAGTCACACCACGTGCCTGAGAGCACTGTCCAAAGGCTTCTTGGATTCTGTCAGGCTGCCTGGTGCTGTGACCACTGCCCTGGGGAGCCTGTTCCAGTGCCCAACCTCCCTCTGGCTGAAAAACCTTTTCCTGGTACCCGACCTTACACTTCATAGCGTTTCCTCAAGTCCTGTTCCTCCCTAAATTGCCCCTCTCAGAGGGTAGCTACATTCAGAGGATGACTTTCACAGATAAAGTGGCTCTTGCTGATTTAGAATCGGCATGAGAGTATTGTTGGCACCCTTTAAAAGCCTGTGCTCATTTACCAACTTCTGATTGTTCAGAAGGGCCCTGTCCATGTCCAGACTGGCTTCATGGCCACCCTCTGCAGAGGGGAGTTACCTACATCAGTGACTGGTCTGAGGGCAGGAGGAGAGCATGTGTTTTGGTGGGTTCAATTCCTTAAAAGTTGTTTCTAATGAGCTAAATAACAATGTCCATGTGACATTAAAATAAAATAAAATAAAAAAACCCAGTAATCTTAGGTCTTTTCTAGATCAAGACCTTGAGAATCGTTATCACTTAGCTGCCCATGTGCATATGGCAACATGCTCAACACTTTCCCTGTATTTGCTTACTTCTGCTTTTAGCTGGTGCTTGTTTAGTTTTACAAAGATGTGTGTCCCTACTAAATTAGTTTCATTTTTATAATCCAGTTGAATTTTGCTTTTTAAAAATTCTGTGAGTAAAAGACTGAAAGTGAAAGAGTTTATGTGTTCAGCTCTCTTGTGAATGCTAATGCTTTAATGCTTGAGGAAGTAATTTTCTGTAATGTTGGAGGAGTAAGGGCAGATTATGGTTAGAGGTTGATTCCACTTGTGGTTAAAGTACTCTACAATTTTCTTTTTTTATATATATTATTTTGTTCGTAATGTTTGTAATGGGGTGGTTTTATTTGGTTTCTAGCAGTTCCACAGAATAGAATTTAAAACACAAGTCGCCACAGTGCTGTTGCTGTGGGCTGGCCTGTAAACCTGAGTTGTAAACCTTTGTACAGCACTTGTGATGGAAAGTGCCAGTCAGATGGCATGAATCCATTTTGTACATAATGCTTGCTCTAGACAAACTATAAAAAATGCAGAATGAAAATGCAAAATGGTATAGAAAAGTATTAGCACAACCCTGGTACTATACATTGGATTTAGGTAGAGGTTCCATTTGATAGCTTGGCAGGGAAAGCAAATGGACATAGCAAGTATGTCATAGCTTTTTAGGCTGAGGATTACAACTCTGCAAGTTGTAACAAGCACAGAATCATAGGCTGGAAAAGACCTTTTAGAACATCGAGTCCAACCATTAACCAAACTCTGCCAAGTCCACCACTAAACCATGTCCTTAAGTGCCACATCTACACATCTTTTAAATACCTCCAGGGATGGTGACTCAGTGACTTTCCTGGGCAGCCTGTTCCAGTGCTTGAAAGCCCTTTTGGTGAATAAGTTTTTCCTAATGTCCAGTCTACATGTTACATGTTAAATTTAAATTTTACAGAGAAAGAAAACTTGAAAATACAAACTATATTTGAAAGGAAAGAAAGTAATATTTTACTTGAGGAGGGAGAAGAAGATAATAAAGCTGCCATCAGTCTTTTTCAGTTCGTAAACTAAAAGCAGAATCACCCATCATTTGCTTCTTTTTGTAGTGTTCAGAATATATCATGGTAAAATTTGAGAAGAGCCTGAAAGGCTAGCATTTCAGGAGGTTTGTTGCCTTTTGTTGGATGTCACGGTCTCCTCTTTTCCTCCTTCTCCTCCAAGTTCTGTTCCTAGCAAATCAAAATACATTATCTGAGCATACAAGTGCTCACGTTTGAGTAGCATTTGGACCATGACAGTTCTTGACACAGAAGGTCATAGTTAAATTTTCTCTTATTGAGTTTTCTGTGACCTTTTAATGGACAAATTGTCTTCAATAACAGTAAATGTTTCTACAGATCTTTGTGAAGTTTAAGAGGTAGGAATAAATAATAGAATACGTCATTAAGAAATTTGTAAAGACCTAAGTCCCAATTCTGTCATCATTGAGACAGTTGGTTGATTTACCTGAGGGTTCATTCTGTGCAAGTATTTGCAAGGCCTAGGCCTTGGCTTTCTAACTGAAAAAAAACCCCAGTGTATAGAAAAAATGTTAAATCAAGCCTTCCTAAGATACGTTGTTTATAAGTGAGGTGACAAGGGCCTTGAGGAAACCCTTGTAAGTCAAGAGTGTCTGAGAAGAAACAGAGGTGTGTTTGGACTTCAGATCACAGTACTTACATAAAGCAAAGTGCTTGTGGGGGTATTTTCTGAAGCATCCAGTTAAGGAGGTAACGTGGATTTTACTGTTTAACTTAGCACAGGGTAAGATTTGTGTCAGTTTTGCAATCGTGTTTTTTTTTTTTTTTTATCACATGGAGTGTTTAGGTCAGAGAACAGTTAGTTCTAGTTATTCTAATTGTGCTTAACAGGAAAAATATTGCTGGGTTTGAATCCTTCTTGCCTTCTGTTTTAATTTTGAATATACATTAATTATGTTTGTAAATAAAAACCATCTGAATTTTGTTAGAGTGCTTGAAAGCAGATTTTCTCCACTGGGGAATTATAATAATTTTAACAATGAATTGGTATATTCATATGGGATTGTTCAGATGAGCCCATGTAATGTGCCAATAAGCCTGGCTAAGGACAGTGATATATCTTTTTTTTCTTTTTTGGTTTGGCCATTTTATTGAAAAGAATAGAGTGAGTTCTAAAATCAAACCAAATAATATGAGCTAAAATAATAGAGAATATTAGCATTTTGAGTTGATAATATGTGGGAAACTCAACTTCAAGCAAGACTAAAGTCCTATAGTATGAGTGGCAATAGTGAAATTCCAGTCTCCTGAGCCGCCACTCAGTTTTTTTGGTTGAACATCCTTCCTACTGTAAAATATATTCCTTGATGGACCAGTTTGTTTAAGCTTGAAGTATTGTATTACGCTGAGGACTTACTTGTGCCTGCTCTTGAGAGAGGTGGCAGTGAAATTATGGCTGAAGATACCAGTTGTGCAAAGACAAGCTGGAGACACTGTCTGGTGTATATATGTGTATTTATTTAAAAGGAGCAAATGCTGTCTACAAAAGAATTCATCCTGTTCCTGGCACTTCAGTCTGCAGGGGTTTTGGCCATAGTGTTGGTAAGACCTGGGAAAAAAAAAACAGATTGGGAGTGGATCTTAACTAGTTTTCAAACAGAACTGTGTGGTTAAGAATTTCTTTATGAGTCTGCTAGATATTTCAACTGAACCTATCTCTTTACAAATTCTCTTTTTCCTGTAAAGCTTATGTGCAATGTTAGCATAATTAAATGTGAAGATCTTTTTTACTGGGTTCTGAAGTGGGTTAAAAGTAAAAGTAACTAACTTTTTTAAGGGGAGCAACAGTTATTTTACCTCACTTTTTAAGATGTTCATCAAGATTTTTGTTTGTCACTTAAGAGCAAATACGGTAAACTGTAAGTAAGAGGTAAGTCCTTATGTCTGCTTGGGAGATACTTAAGTCATTGAATGTAGTAAAGTATTGATTAAACTTATGTTGCGGGATCTCTTAAGTAGTCTTTTTCTAGGAAGTTTTGAGTCCATTGGAAAGGGGACTGAAGTTGTTCAAGAAAGTTCTGTTTTAGCATTTTAGTGTATTAACTTCATAATTTAAAATTAAGTCAATCTGAAGTATATTTGACATTGTATAATTTTCTTTCTAAATGCACAGAATAATTCTTGTACTCTTCTGTGTGATACAGGTGATACTGGCCAAGGAGCAAGAGCATGGATAAAACAAATTTTGAATCAAGACATGGCGTTCCAACATATAAAAGTAATTTATCCAACAGCTCCTGCCAGGTACCATTTAATATATTGTAACTGTAGGATTAAGTTTTTCTGTTCCAGTGCTATAAAATGCAGTTCTGGATATTAGTACAAATTGTCTTAACAATTCTTTCTTCCTTCTCATATATGTGCTTTTTGACAAAAGTGAAGCTCAACCATGCATTGTTGTCCAAGAGCTGTGATTTTAAGTGGTTAAGACTGTAAATGATTCCAAGAGGTTACAGCCTCTAGTTGAAATTTGTATATTGTCCTCATAGTAGCTTTCCATTTCCTTCATATAAATAGAAGATGATCCTGCAATGTGTGTTGTAGTGGCATTAGAGAGTCCTGATCCAGATCACAATCCTGCCCACAATAACTCCCATATATTAACTATTAAAATATTGTGTTGTATTTAGTGCCAGGTTTCAGTACTGAAGATGGTTGGTCTTTTTGGCAAGTAGGATGTCAAAGATCCTCAGCTCCTGGAGAAAGGACTGGGAATTCAAAAATGCACATTACTTCTTGTTTGAATCCTGGCCCAACTATTTCAAAGAGAATTGAGTTCAACATTTGCTGTGAGCCCAAGTCTTGTTATTAAATGACACTGTGTATTCAATGGTATATGGAAGTATAGATTAAAAATTTTTCCCACAGGAATTTGAAAGTTTATGCAGTCAAACCTAGAGGCTAAAAGTTGGACACCCACCCCCATAACTATCCAACGATAATAATAAATATGGAATATATAATTAATTACATATATTATGTATGTAACATATATTACATATATAATATGAAATTTCAGAGGTGTTTAATTTTTCATAATATAATTTTTTGAGGTGTCTGTGGCTCTAAGTTAGGAAAGTGTTTCCTTGAAAGGTAATGGGGTTGAGTTTCTTTCTGAATTTGTGCATAAGTGTGGATTAAGGCTGAACAGAAAAGGAAATTGTGACATAGACTTTTGAGGTACAGAGGTTTCAAAGTCAGGAAAATATTCTTGGAGGGTGTAAACAAGTATAATAGCAGATTTTGTCTGGCACTTACTAGTACATGAAAAAAAAAAAACCTTTTCCTTGACCATGTATTTTTTATGATTTACTTGGGCAGGAAAAGCAACTGAGAGATTGCAGTGTGAATGTATTCACTGTGTTGCAGAAAAATCAAGCCTGTGAATGGAAGCCTTTGAAGCAGTGTATTCTGGGTTAGCAGGGAGTAGACCCCATTTTCTGTAAATAATGTGCTTGTTACTTCACTGGTGACAGGCTAAAGTGATGCTAGAGTTATCAGTGGCACATCACACATGCTGAGGGGATCCACTGCTTCCCTCCCAGCACAGCAGATACTGGAGAAATGCAGGAGGAGCTGCTGCCCTGGGAAATTATTTTTCTCCTTATGTTATATGCAACCAGAGCACCTCAGACCACATCTGCTGGGCCAGTGCTTGATTTTTCCATCCCACTGCACTTCTGAGGTCCAGTCCTTTTCTTATTTTTTCTGGTTTCTTTGGGTAACTGCAGATGTAAACAATGTATGAATGATTAACCAGCAACATCTCCTGACTCAAATGAAGCAATTTGTTTTTATCTTGCGACTTCGAATTTCAGTACTTTGGTAAACAGATGGGAAAATACTGTTTTTATTAAATATGTGAATAAACAGTTTATTTCACTCTCTTTTTTTCTTTTTTAAGTTGAGGTTACTCTTGTTCTTTTCTAGACCAAGTAGAGTCATGCATGAGCTTATTCAGAAGTGGCTTTTAACAGAACAGCAAAGTTGTATATTCAAATATAAAATACCCACACTGTTTGTCTTTAACTGGCAAAGCACTCTTGTGCATAGCTCTCTGTTGCTGATAAACAGCCCTAGCTGACACAGTAAAATAAAACAGATGCTCCTAAGCAGTTTGCCACTGTTTGCAGCAGTGCTGAAGTTTGTGATGATACATGTCATTGGTTGAAACCAAAATAATGAAGCATTTACAGACCTATTTCATATTGTTTTGGTATTCAAGAACAAATGACATTATGCTTTTTGGAAATGATTTTCTAACAGTTGCATTCCTTTCTTTCACAGAAAATAAAAGCAAGGCCTAGAACTTCCAAACTTGAATGGCAGACATTAAAGTAATTAAACTTGAATATATATGTTGGTTTTATGTATGTGTGTATTTATATGCATATATCTTTTGATAAGAATTCAAAATGTTTCTGGCAGCAAGGGAGGAATTCAGCCTCCTTGTTAATGAGACCTATAGCTGAGTGCTTATGGGCATGCAGATTTGCTGAGAAGATTCTGAAACAAGGTTCTTTGCCCACACAGAGGCTGAGGAATGTGCTGGCTGAAAGTCAGGCTGCTGAGAGAGAGCCTCTGTGTGTGTTTAACCTGCCACTGCACTGTCAGTGCAAAACTTGCCTACAGGTTCTTGTGCTGATGATGAAATCGAAGAAAAGCTTGAAGCTTGGCAACACCCTCCTAGGATCGGTTGATGTGCTCTTCTGGCAAAATGCTGTTAATGTGCATGTACTTCATACTCTGAGCTCCTGTATTTTCCAGGATAACTTTGCACATGCATGGTGAATGTTCTCTGTCAAAGTAGTTATGCCAGTAAAAGCAGGTTTGATGATATAACTGCAAAGCTGGGGGCTTTGGCAGGATAAACTGCAGTTCAGGAATACCTCCTCACATTTTTGATGGAAATTAATAGATCCATAGATATACATTCTTCATGTCTGTTCAGCAGAGTTTTGAAAAGCAGTGGAATTCACATTTTTCAACACAACACTGAATTTTTTTTTTTGTGAAGGATGGATTTGGGTTATACTTACGTTTTGTTTAGATTTTATCCCAGGTGCTGAAACATGCATATTTTTAATTTGTACAGCATCAGAGGTTCAGATATGTTTTGATTCAAGAGTCAATGTATTTGAAAATTATTTTGGAAAACCAGTCCAGCATATAATCAGGAGGAATTCTGAAATATGTTCTTTGGCTTCACTAGCATTGATTTCAGCATAGACTAGAGAAGATTACGGGTAAAAGCAATGGAATGTTACTGAACTGCATTTTATAAAACTGTTTTTTACTCTTCTCTATAGGTCTCTGTAAAAAGTCACACTTCTTTTTTTAAAAGAGATTTACTTTTCTTTAATAATTTTTGTGATATTCAGGGTTTGTGCAGAGAACAATCACCTTATGCCCCCTGGACAGGTAGTGTTTGCAGCATTTTGTCTCATTTATTCCCCATCACATTGGAAAGTGCAGTGAGCCTCATATTTGGTTGTTTCTTCAAAAATTAATTCAAAAATAACAGAAAGTTGATAGTGAAATTTACAGTTAAAAAAGAAAAATCTGCAAAAATACTAAGTAAATTGCATATGGTAAAAATCATGCTTAGATAAAAATGGAAAAAATATGTGGATTCGATAGCTTGATGTGATGTAGTGAGAGTACTGACACCTGAATTTGGAATATGTTTGGAAATTTAGTGCATTTACCTGGGATATGCAAATTTTGCTTTACAAATTAAAAGTTTTACACATTGCTTGGAGGTTTTTTTTGTTTGTTTGTTTTCTGGTTTTAATATACTGGGATACTTAGAAATGAGTAGAGAACTTGTTTTAACTGTATCTAGCTTTCTGTCAAGATTAGTGCTTCTGCACATAGATTAAACTTGTTAAACACAACAGAATTCTATTTTCTCTCCATTGTAATGCTAATATATATCTTAAAAAAAAAACCAAGCTCAAATTGGAGCCCTAGTAGCTGATGCAATCACTAAAGCCACGTCTACACTAATAGTTTTAAAGGAAAGGGTTTTCTTTTTCCCTTTTTATTTGGGTCAGGATGCCTACAACTTTAAATACTGTTTCAGCTGCTACAATTGTGACTTAAACATTAGGTTTCTATTGAGTTTCTAAATCAGAACTGAATACCACCCAATTTAAACTTTTTTTTTTTTTTTAATAGAAAGTGATAGTTTAAATTGGCATTGCAGGAGCTAACGTGGTAAATCTAAAACCATGTAGGCTCTGCTTGTTTTAATACATATACCTTGCCTTCTATAATTCCCTGAAAAAATCTAGGCCAAAGATTCTTTGCGTTGTCTTGCATTCCATTCTGACAGTCCTTCTCTTTTGCAAGTCAGAAAATCAACTATAAATACTACTTTGGCTATTTAATGGGTCTTTTTGACATTCACGCAACAAACCTTTCTGTGGGACATAAGTCTCTGTGCAGAACTTGTTATCTGGAGTTGGGGGGGCCCAATTTATTCTAATTTCCATTATCATTATGTGGCTGGTAAGGGCTAAAAGGCCCACTACTCCATCTTTTCTCCTAAATTTACATCTTTGCTCAGCTCATGGGTGGAAATGAGCTTCATCTCACCATAGTCCCCATCTGGCTCTATCACAAAACCACCAGACAGTTTGGCACCACTCAGCTCCTCTGGCAGCCTCTGCCTGTGAGAGGCCTCGTATTGGAAAAGCAGCAGGGGTACTGCAGCTCGGACTTGAGATGGATTGGAGGGGGAGCATGTACAGTGCCTATCATACTGTTTTTGGCTCAAGCAAATGTTATTAATCCTTGACTTTTGTAAATCCTAACCTCATTCATAAATTTAATACAAAGGAGTCTTTTTTAAAGGTGGGAGCATGGGGGAGAAATGGGAAAAGGTTTGGGTTGGTATCATGGGGTAGTTCTTTCATCTTCTTTAAGTAGAAATTCAATGTGTTCTGCATAATAATGCTTGAACTATGCTTGGATAAATTTTGTATTTTCCTTTTATTTCTGCTCTGGGATTAGGTGAGGAAAACTGCATATATCTAATGCTTGCATCAGATGTTAATAATACGTGGGATGCACTAAACACTTGTCAGAGATAACTGTAGTCATTCTTGGGGAAAATAAATTAGAAGACGATGGAAATTATCTTGTATTTCTAATCCCTTTTACTGCATTGTGCTCTTAGGCATCCTTCATCTGTTTTTCTTCTCTCAACTCTTTTCCGGTACAGAAGAATTGGAGACAATCATCCTTCCAACAAGGAGTTGTGGATTTCTAAGTTATGTGCCATTCTGTGTTCTTGCTTTTCAAAAGTTTCTGTGCTTAGCTAGTGTCATTCATCCATCCTCAGTGTTGTTTGCCACCAGCTTGTGAAAGATGCCACTTTGAATCCCAGAGTGCCTTTCAGACCCCATAATGGAGAACTGATGCAAATTGGACCTTGGTTTGCCTCTTTCCACTTTCTTTCAGTGAATTTGTAAGGCAGCCATTATTGGTTGCTGAGGAACTGGCAATGTGTATTAAAGGTCTTTTATGGTCTTTTCAACCATAAAATTATTGCTGTTCTCTGATTAGTACCAATCCCCAGAATTTACACCACTGTCTCCAAAAAAAAAAAAAAAAAAAAAAAAAAAAAAAAAAAAAAAAAACCAGCAAACCCACAAAAACAAAGAAACAGAAACAAACTTAATTTCTCCCACTGAGTTTTATGCCAGACTCTATTGCAGCTCCCTTTGTCTTGAATGAATAAGATTTGTCTCAAGTAACAAAAGCTGTCAGCATAGTATTTCTTCAGGTAACTGTTCTGTACTGGCTCAGTCAGGTCTCATTTCAGACAATGTGCATCCAGAACAACTCTATCAAAAGCATTTGCATGTGGTTGAGTGAACAGGCACAGCCTTTTCTGGAGAACAGCCAAAATTGCTCCTCATGGAGATGACTGTTGCCTTCTTTTTGGTAATTTTTTTTTTTTTTTTTTTTTTTAGGTATAGCTCTAAGTTAAAGCTGCTTGAATTTTGGACACATCATATGCTCTGTTACCATACCACAAAGCTTCATTGTTAAGATATGCTGACCCTCAGTTTTAACACAAGATGTACATTGTACTAGAGTTTCTGATTTATACTTCTTATTTGACTAGCTGGATTCTCTGCTTTCTTCCCCATTTCTTTTAAAATTTGCTTTCTGCTTCAAGCAGACAGTGGGAATTAAAAAGCATATTTTGGACCTAAATTTTCTATTGAAATGTAATACTGAAATTCAGCAGTGATATTATGCTATGAGAGAATTTGGGATTAGGGAGTAGTTTGCTTTCATTCAAAAAACCTGCCATCAGCTTTAAGAGAATCAAGACTTGCTTCTAAAACTCAATATTTTGGGTTGGAAGGGACCTTTCAAGGTCATCTAGTTTAACCCCCCCTGTCGCTGTCGAGCACTACGGGAACAGAGAACTCCAGATCAGAAGGTAAAGAAAATGAGCTCTCTCCTTATTTTAAATGTAGCACTCTATATATAGAGAACATCGAGAAGACTAATTTCATTGGTCTTAGAGAAAAAACATGTTACACCATTGGTGTGCAGTGAATGACGCACAGTAGCAGAACATATCTATAAACAATGTGAATAACAAGATAGATTAGAGAATTATTTATATTCTTTCCCAATTGTTTCCCAGGCTCTTGCCTGGTTAGAAAACCTTTCTCTTTCTCTCTGACTGAGCTGAGAATATCCACACCCCCCCCAACAATGAGCAGGGACATCTTCAACTAGATCATGTTGCTTGAAATCCCATCCAGCCTGTCCTAAAATGTTTCCAGGGGTGGGGCATCTACCACCTCTGTTTCGGCACCCTTCTTGTAAAAAACCAGTCTTCCTTGTATCTTGTATAAATCCAATCAATTTAAATTGAAAGTGATTCCCCCTTTTCCTATTGCAGCAGGTCCCGCTAAAAGGTGTGTTCCCATCTTTCTTATAGGTCCTTTTAGGTACTGGAAGGCTTCAATAAGGTCTCCCTGGAGCTTTATCTCCTTCAGGCTGAGCAAACCCAACTCTCTCAGCCTTTCTTTGTGGGAAGAAGTGATCTGATCATTTTTGTGGCCCTCCTCTGGACCTGCTCCAACAGGTCCATGTCTTTCCTATTCTGAGGATTCCAGGACTGGATGTAGTTCTCCAGCTGGAGTCTCAGCAGAACAATGTGGAACTACTGTGGTAGTATGCCCTGTAGATTTTTTCAGAGGGGTGCACAGTCTTCCGAAAGACAACATTACAATTTGACAGGCCCTACCTCCTAACTGAGAGGAGACGAGTTTGGGAAGCAGGAAAAATTGAGGATTTTAGTAATTTTTTGTCTTTCTTTGTCTTATTTCAATCTTGAAGCTCAACTTCACTATAAATTTCCAGTTCTGTCTGACATTTCGGGAAGTTCTGTCTGGAAGCCTGTAAGCCAGCACCAGTGGTCTGGGTTTATGTGTCTGCTAATGCACGGTGATCGTAGTGCTGAGCATGAAGGAAGTGATACAATCATGCATCAGGAGAAAGAGTTGGGGGAAGAATACTTGCCATTTATCAATGTGCTTGCTGTCTCATGTAAAGGAGCTAGAACTGCTGGCTTGTCTTCTAACTTAAAATGTTAGATAGGGACAGTGATTTATTGGGTAATGAACAAAACCACCTGTAGTTTTATGTGAAACACTATGCTAATAGCATAATTTTGGAGATGGAATTTGCCGTGGTTTGAGATCTGAATTTGAACCTGATGTAGCATCATTGGGTTGCTCTTCACTTCTGTTAAGATAATTTCAGACTAGCTGGCATAATTTTAAACATGAGTAAGAAGGTCTAGAGGATATATTCGTGCTTCAGAAAGATGGAGATAGATGGTGTTGCTGCTACCTACTTTTCATCATGTTTTCTTCATTGCTACAGAACTCAGGTTAGCAGAACCGAATCCATCTTGAATTTGTAAAATCTGTAATGATATTACTTTGAAACTTTGCAGTGAAATCAACAGTGAAAATTACTTCTGTCTGAGATAGATTATAAGTACTTACAAAGATATTACAGGATATATTTTCCTTTCAAGACACTGAAGTATTGTGTAGGTTCTTCTTGAGACTGCACTCTCATGCAAGAGGTGTATTGATCTACAACCACACCCTTACAAATAGGAGCTATAAACGAATCAGAAAACATGATTTAGAGTGAATTGGGGATGTTGGGAAGCATTTTAAAGATTCTAATCCTCCTAATCCCTACAGTTTCTTGATGTTTGATGTCAGCCATGACTCCTTTGCTGTCTGTTCTCCTAACTTTTAAATGTTAAGAAATTCATACAAATTGAACTTCCTTTCAAGTGTCTCTTAAAAATGGATACAAGTTTGGAAGCTGGATCTACACAGAGAGAGGATTCTTGATTCTTGTTTTCTTATACGGATTTGAATCTTTTATGTACTCCAGAACAAGCAAAACATACTCACACACACCCCTTAAAACCAAATGAGAAAAAATGCCCACACATTGGGGACTTTATATTTTCATTCCCACTTCAACACCACACAGTATTAGGGACACAGAGCTTTATTTCTACTATCATTTTTAAAAAAGAATAAACAAAGTGAGGCACAGATGGACTAATGGTATTAGTTTTAATTAAACTTAAGAGAGCAAAAAAAAATCCAAACTTAAAGCTGATTATTTGATCTGACATTGTCCTTAACTGACCATGTTGATCTTGTTGGATGTAGTTTCCACTCCACTCTGTATTTTTTTTACTTTTGCATATTTCAGTCCAGATTCTCATGTCACTGTAACATAGGTTTTTTGGAGTTTTTTTGTGGTTTAATTGTATGAAAAAATTTGGTGCTGTATTCTTGGAGCTGTACAGATGGTTCCATGCCAAACATATTTGTTTACCGTGGTAATGTCTGAGTTGCAGTGTGCCAGCTAATAAAGGGATTATTTAAAGAAAAAGGTGAATGACTAAAACAGATGTACCAGTTGGGTGAACCATTAAAAGAATCTTATTTCTCAGCTTTATGTAAAGGTTATTTTTAAGGCATTTCTGAGAAATCAAGAGTGCTTGCAAGGATGTTTTTGAAGCAGCTGAAAGCCACTTTTCTGTTTGCTTGGAGGTCTTTTCCTGTGGGCTTGAAAGACATTGGTTTTTCATCTGTCTTATGAAGAATTTGCAAAAACAGTAGGGAGAAGTCCTGAGTTTCAGCATCTGATCAAGTATTATAATCTCATGATTAATTTTGATCTGTTTTAAATGTCATGATCTTGTCATTTAGTTGTGGGGAAACATGTTTTAATATTTATGGAATTTAAAGTTAATTGCGGTAATGCAGTATGTGTATGTATCTATGTTCCATATAAATCCTGAGGTAATAATCCTGTAATAATAAATCCAGGTCAACTTGCTGTAGTAATACTAAAACCTTTCACACATTACTAGAAAATGAAGCACTCTGGCTGCTAAGCATTTTAACCCGGATTGATGTAAAAGTGTTTGAGAGAAGCTAAAATAATGGATTAAATACCGTTTGCCCAAGCATTTCATCTGTTGTATGTCACATTGTCCAAGTGACTTCCAGAAACTCCTTTGATTCTGCTCTTGAGAAACTCCTTTGATTCTCCTCTTGATAGATTTGATTGGAATGTCTGCTCTTAGAAACTGACTTTTGTAATTAGATATTTGTAATCTTATTTTTTAGGTGTTGATCAGTTCATTTCTGGAGACAGAATTCCGAAGTAAAGACAGTCAAGAGAGCAAATAATTTTAATACTGTTTTTTAAACACAGCTTTAAGTTGCTGGGTATACAAGATTTTTCCACTGAATTTCCTTTAATTTTGGAGTTAACTTTTTAATATACAAGTAAGGGCTAGCTTGAAAACGAATAGCTCAATTTTTTAAATTCTGGTGCTTGAGTATGCAGTTTGTTTTGGATTCAGGAAGTGAGGGATTACTTCAGGCACTTGACCACATACTGTATGGCACTTTCAATAACAGTACATTTAAGGTACCCTGAAGCTCTACTGAAAAAGATGAACCTGTAGTGTTTCTGTTTGTACCTATCTGTTGCTGTTTGTTGCCTCTTTCAGTTGCTGTTTGTTGCCTCTTTCAATTTTTCTTACCAATTTTTAAGTAATGGGCTTTTTTTTGTGTTCATGACAACAGGCAGAAGAAAACCTATGTTCTCTCATTTTTTACTTTTATGACTGAATAGTCCAAATAGTATTATTTTGAACACTCATCTTAGTGGCAGTACTGGTTTAGAAATAGCTGTTTACATATGTGAAGCCTCTCTGGTGTTAATAAAGGCAGAATTTGTTCCTTCAATAAGAATAACTGAATTAGTGGCTTTCTCATTTTAGGTTAGTTGTGGCTTTGTTTAATCCTAGCATTGAAAAAATTCCAGAGACAGCACAGAAGTCAACTTTAGCATTTTCAGTGTATTCCCATCCAGAAATGTATCAAGAGCTGTCTGTTTTGTGGATGATGATTGTAATCTGATCTAAGCTTAAGTAAAAGTGAAGAATTTGCCCTGGTTGAATATAGCAAATAAGGGTTTCAAGGGGCTTTGTTTGAGATGATCGATCTCATAGCAGTGTGTTTTGTAATATATTGTAGAGCCATTGCAAGGCAATTAGATCACCTTTCTTGGGACTTCAGGGCTCTATTAATCATCTTTATTTAAAACCAAAGAAAAAGCTTCTTTGAATTGAAGGCTTCTTGATTATCTAGGGTTTGGGCAGCCTGTTGAAGCACTTAAAATGACATTCCAACAGCACAGTATTACGGTGAGGAGTGTCATAACTCTTGTTTGTGCACCAGTCCAGTAAGCACGTGGCATTTCTTTCAGTTATGTTTATGAGATACCTGCCCCATTAAGATGAGGATAGCTGTACTTACTTCACAGAAAGAAAAATTGGCAGGTTATTTTTAATACCTAGAGGTTCATAATATCCATCCCCTGTCAGTTTTGTCAAGAATTGGGCAATTGAATTCCATAAAGTTAGCTCCTGCAGAGCTGTCTTGTTTAGAAGTTACTTCAGTTTGTCGTATTCCAGCATGGATTTGAACCCTAACTTTGTTCAGGATTAAGAACCTCTTGACAGGCTTAAGATTTAAAATGTTTAGCTGACCTAACCAACCTTAACATTTAACTGGCTGAAAATTGCATTTTACATAGCTTCCAAATGTTGGCTTCATTCTTAAAGGACCATGACTTCAATGCAAGGAAATACAATATGACTGGATGTAAATGGAGTTAGACCTCAAAGAGGTTTATTCTCTCCTTTGCTGGAGATACACTGACTTTTTTTTTTTAATTTATTACATGTGATCAAGGCTTTTGAACCTGTTCTTGGGTAATCATTTGTTTTCTTTCCTTCCATCACTCTAGGCCATATACACCTTTGAAAGGAGCCTTTTCCAATGTGTGGTTTGACAGGTACAAGATCTGTAATGACTGTCCTGAACACATTGAAAGCATTGATTCCATGTGCCAGGGCCTTACAGACCTGATCAACGATGAGGTTAAGAATGGCATTGCCAAGAACAGGATACTCATAGGTAAGAGATTTATTTCTAATGTGTTTATTCTAATGGTTTTTTAATAGTTAAGAGATTATCTTCCTTGAATTTACTCTGTCCTGAAGGGTCATGAGCATGGCTTGAAACTGCTGAACAACCTTTTCCATAGCCAATCCTCAGCTATACTGAATCCTTATTTAAACCCATATCAGGTGGGGAATGTGGCTAACTGTAAGCAGTATCCTGAAAATGTAAAACTGTTTTTATTTTCAACAGTCATTTGTAATCATTATTTAAAATAGAGTGGGCAGTGATTTACTTTGAGAAGTACATAGTTTTGCTATTTTCTTTAAGCCCTTTTCAAGGATGGAAAAGTACACTTTCCAAAAATGACGTGCATTTTGGAGAATGGAGTTGTAGCATATAAATAATCATGAACTTTTCCTTACTGCTCTAATCATTTTAGGTTAAATTAATTCATGCAGGAAAAATGTGCATGTTACATAGCACTAAAGGTTGACACTTGATAACAAATGAAGTATTAGCTGTAATAGCTCATATGTGTCTATCTTTATTTCTCTTTCCACAAATTTCCAGTAACTTTCACAGTACTTCAGTGAAATAGATGGTGGGATATTGAGGCACAGGAGTTGAGGGTGATGAAATAGCCTATGGCAGAGAGGGAATGAGAATTCACAAGTCTTTGGCTCCCTGTCCCATCTCTAGACCACAAATGAGTTCGGGTTGGGGGAAAAAACTTAAAGTGTGATCTTATAAAGGTATGTCCAACTGAGTCATGCCATCAAAATCTTGCGTGGCCAAACCACTACCATTCAGCCTGGTGTGTTTTCCTGGTCCAGCCCCATGTTGCTCTGTGAAGGCCTGTGTTTGCTTTCCCTTTCTGGCTCATTGCACTGGCTGCAGAGTAAATGCATTGTTTTGGATGGCTGTCAAAAGAATCGCTTTGATCTGTCTTTCCTGTGTTGTTATACCTGCTGGCTTGGAAGCAGCTAGAGAAGTGCAGGTGCTTTGCTGTTGAGTGAGCTGGGAGATGCTCTATGTTCAGATCCAGTGTGCTACTGGGCTGTTTTCCTTTTCTCTGTAGCCTTCAAAATTAGAAATAGCCAGACTGCAAAGTATGAAGGTTGTTTTCCAAGTCATAAGCAGAGTAAGGAAGTTGGCATGCACTGAGTGTTTCATCCCGTAGATTCTTTGGAAGTCCCCGTCTCTGTGTGTTTGCATTCCTCACATATAAATCAGAAAGTTGTTTTGTCGCTCTTGAGAGCTCTGTTTCCCCACCTGACAGAGACTACAAGCATGCGTCCTCATGGTTCCGTCCAATAAATTTATGCAAGAAGCAAAATAAGGCAGCCCTGAGTTACTTCGTCCGAAGTACAGAAGGGTACTCACGTGGATGCATAAAAAACTTGGTAGTGGAAAATTGTATCACTTGTGGCTGTACAAGATTAAGTGTTCTTCCACAAGAACTTTGTGCTTTTCTGTGCTGTTTTTGATGATTAACCAGTGTATGATGCAGTGAAGAATGAAGCTTAGAGATCCTCTAAGGTCTCTATGCATAAAGGTGACATTAATTGTCTTAGGATTTTGTGCAAATAATCGCCCATCTTCTGGCATTCTTTCTTACAGGAAATTAGGACTTTTGTAAGGGTACTCTGCAGATTTATAGTATTCAGCCTGGAGAACAGAAGGTTCTGGTGATCTCTTGCAGCACCTTCCAATACCTAAAGGGGCTCACAAGAAAGCTGGGGAGGGACTTTTTACAAGTCCATGTAATGATAGGACAAGATGGAATGGCTTTAGACTGACTGAGTGCAGTTTTAGATTAGATATTAAAAAGAAATTCATTACTTTGAGGGTGGTGACACACTGGAACAGATTGCCCAGAGAAGCTGAGGATGTCCATCCCTGGAAGTGTTCAAGGCCAGGTTGGATGGGGCCCTGAGGAACCTGGTCTAGTGGAAGGACTTCCTGCCTATATCAAGGTAATTGGAAAATTATCTTCAGAGTTTCTTCCAACCCAAACCATTTTCTGATTTTTTGATCAAAAGAAAGTATGAGGCCAAGTCGGCATGTAATGTGTGTCGGCACCAAACTAATGTCAACTCAAAAAGGAGAAATGTGTGGCCTGAATTTTTCTGAGTTTAGAAGATTGCTGTACAGGAGATAATGGAAGATTTGGTTACTTGCTTAGAATGTCAGATAACTAAGTTCTGTCAGATCTTTTTAGATTTCTCTTGGAAAATGTCAATAATATCCTTTTGGTACAATAAGATGAGGCCTAAGGAAACAGATGGTGTGCAGACAGTGAGTTTGTCACTGCTGGTACCATGGAGTTGGAGGAGACAGCCTTTGTGAGGTAAAGGGAAAAAATAAGACATAGCAGGGGAAGCCAGGGTGAAATTTTGCTATGAATTCATAGTGCATTCAGTGCTGTTGAGTCATGTTGGAGATCCATAATGATACATATCTTATTATGGAAAACAGAGACAAAGTAGTTGAGAAAAGCAATTGGAGAACTTGGGAGTCTGTGAAGAACAGTGGGAGCCTTTTTGGGGAGGGTCACAGAAACCAAAGAGCAGAGTGGTCATATGAAGGCTTTTACAGGGAATGAAATGCTCCTTAAAGGGTTAAGGAGAATTGAGTTGAGTGACCATTTTGTAGTAAGTGGGAGTTTTAATGACTGGAAAGAAAACAAAATGAGTATGAGGAGCGTAACACGATTGAAGGTTATGGTTTTATATAGAATAGAGGACCAGAAATTACAGGCTGAGGGTGAGTGTCAGATATTGCTGGATGAGGGTGAGCGAGGTGTTAGGCAAGCAGGAAGGTGGGCAGCTGCTGACAGCTCAGAGGTGTGGGATAAGAGGGCAAGATCTGAAAGAGCACTGTGCAAAGGTGAGCGAGTGGGAAGAGACAGGGAGCAGCAGTGGGCTCTCAAACATGGAAAATGAGAAGCCCAGCACCTGGTGTTCTGGGGGATGATTCCCCTTCTTGAGCCATTCAGAGTTTCCGCAAAGCTCGAGATAGCGGGACAATAAGAACATTTTCTCTGAAAGAAATTGTAGCCTGCATTGTTTGCTTTGATACCTCTGAAATTCACAAGTGACTGCTTCTAGATCAGAACTCTAAAGCTGAGGATGGAGTCCAAGTTGTACAGTGCCAGTCCTCTCTTCCTTATCAAGGAAAATGCTGGTGCAGCCTTGCTTTTAACAGCTGCTCTATGAATCTACTTCTAAGGAAATAAATTACTTAGTTTGCTGGATCTAAAGGAAGTCTTATTTTTAAAATATCCGTATTAATTTTGTGACATGGCTTATCTACCCATTCCTATCTCCTAACAGTTTCATAAGTTGCTTTCCTTTTAACACAAGTCTTTTGAAGGAAGTAGACTTCTGATTAAGCTTTATTTCCTCTGACCTTGGAGGAGGAAGAAAGGGAGACTAGCAGCAATACATAATTATTCAAAAAAATAATTTTATCATCCCCAGAATTTGATAATGGTACTTAGTTTTTAGCCAGACATTCTTGTTGAGTTACTCTTACTGGTCTTCCTGGCTAAAGCAATCCTTGTAAATAGTCCTGTAAGTAGGTTTGTATTGACTTTGGCGATAAAAGATTGTTATAAATTTAGTCAAATTTTGACACTTGGAGCTTTGATAATATCCTTTCTTTAAAAACAGGATGTATTTCTTCTTTATAAATGCCTGAATTCATTGCTAGATTTGCCAAACAAGCCACAGTTTAAAATGTGGGACAATAATTTATTTTTCTATCTAAAGCTGTGTTGGTTTTTCAGGTGCGGTGGTTTTGTTTTTTGTTTTCTTGTGCTGGTTGTTCTGTTGTTTTGGGTTTTATTAACTGCTCCATATTGACAGTGCCCTGTAAAATAAGTCCACTTCAGTGAAAACTGTTTAAGATTTCAACAATCTTATTCAAGCTCTTGAATAGAAGCTCTTGAAAGAAATGGCCCTCTTGTTTTTTGAGCGTTTTGATAGGGCTTACTGTAGTGAACTACATTTTGGTGAAAGGCAGTCTTTTTGTTCTTTTTTTGTTCTTAATTTAGCACTGCTTTCCTGCTTTCACAGGTCACTTTTTGTGTAGTGCAGAAGTGCTGATCCAAGCGCATTGGTCTCTGCCACCTGTAGTCACTCATGTAAGCAGCCAGTGAAAATAAACTTTCCATAACAGTCCTGTAGATTTGACTAAATGCCAGAAAACACATGCATGATTCCTGACCTCTTGTGCTGTAACAATAACACGAGACACACAACCACTTTTTGTTTATTGCTAGACTTCTTACATTGCTACTGAACCACGGTGGAAGTAACATGAAAGCTCTGTGCTTCTTGTAAATATTAGCATTTCCTTCTCTCTCAGTGTGTGTGAGAATGGGATGGGGGGGAAACATCTTGGCTTTGACACCCCAGAGAGCAGATGCTATAAATATGTGGAGATAAAAACTTCCAACAATAAATCATTGAAGTGTTGAGCCATCTATTTCACCCACAATCTTGGCACTTTATGCTTTTGGCTTCTAAGCCTTTTGCTGTCACTCATCCTATTTTGTATCTTCTGTCTTTATGAGGAGGACATTGTATTCTATTCAGAGGTACTTACTGCCTTGTTCTTACTGAGTAAATTTATGGGTTTGTTTTGCTGTTTGTCTCTGCAATTCAAATGAGAATTCTCTTTCTGTACCTCCCATTACATGGCTTTGTGGTTTATCTAAATTGTGCCTGAGATGCTGGGCTGAAAGCAGTACTGTTAGTCCATCTGCCCTGTAATACCTGCAACATTTCATTAATTTTCAGTGCATCAGTGTAAATTTGCCTTGCATTTATACTCTGGGGTAAATGTTTGCTCCTCTCGGTTTTGGGGTTTGTTTTTGTACCTTAACTGACCATGTTTCTCTTTTGGATCTCTGCTACTCTTGCTCACACATCAGGAATTTAAAAGAGACATTAACAAATTAATCTTTCTGTTTCCTTCATAAGTCTTTCAGTAGGAGGTACAATGCTAATTTTAACCAACAGTAGACCATTACTTGTTACTTTGTTTCCCAGTATTTGATGGTGTCTATATTAATGTATCTAAAGACTCTAAAAGATGACACATTCCCACTATGGTGAAAGACAGGTTTAGCAAATTATAGTGAAGATTAGGAGTAAATAAGACTCACAGAAGTAAACTAATAAAATAATTCAAAAATAATTCAAAAATAATTTATATTCAAAAAATAAAAACTCAAAAATAATTCAATCATTATATTGTCATTGCATATAAGATAATAACTTCAGTAAGAAAATAAAGTGAATCAAGTTCTGATCTTTTCAGCCTTACTAGGAACTCTGTTGAAGATATGTCCTTACTCATCTTTAATAAATGCCTGAATTCAGTGCAAAATTAAATGGATGGATGGGCTTTTAGAATGCTTGAGAGTTGTGCAGATGTGCCACAGGGTACAAATGAACCTGTACTTTCTTCACAGTTGTGCCAACAGAATTGTAGAAAAGTGAGACTTCACAACTTTTGCTATTCCATTGTCACGTGCCAGTGCAGGCTCAGCTCTATTTAGGCAAATCCTTACCATTGCTTTTCTGAATTCTAAGATCTCTGCTAACAGAAGGTTCACAGCTCTGCAGAACAGCATTTTGTTTCTGTGCATCACTACTCTTTGCTTTAGAGAGCTATTTTCCACTTTCCTTCCTGTGATTCCATTTAGAGTCACAAATACTGTGAGCATAAAGGATAGGTTGTTCTCTTCCTTTTTCCCATGTTGTGCGGTTATGCTGACTGTAAAAATGACAGGTAAGTGTTGCAGCAGGACACTGCTGTCCTCTCTAGCAACAACCAAGAAAACACACTGGGTAAACAAAGCAAGCCATAGATTGGCAGAGTAATATCTTAATAAAAATTGATTCGAGACTTTTCATGGATTTTATTTTCCTTCCAGTGCTAAAAATTACGACCCCTTAGGTACACATGTTGGGTTCCCCTCTATTACCTGTAATAGTTGAAAATAAAATGTAACTGGTTCTGGTTTTACTGCGAGTTGATATGTTAGAAACAATAGTAGACTTGTTTTTACAAGAAAGTGGTAAAAATCGTACCACTTAAATATGCATTTCAAACGTGTTTTCACTGGTGAGAAAGATGGGGAGCAAATTGATTCATGTTCCTAACAACAGCAAGTGACTGAGACACTCAAGGGAAGTTGCCTTTGTTCTTGTAAAGAATCTCAAGTTTGTTGCTCTTGTAAAGACTAAGTAACAACTAGAATAACAAGGCTATCAAAGGTGGAAACCATTCATTGCAGTTCTGCTGGTGTGCAAGGTTTGGGTTTGATGAAGTTTCATGAAGAGATTAAAAGAAGAAAATCACTGCTGTGAGGAAATCCACTTGAGACAAAGCACATGTTTGCGTACTTAACACAGGAGCAGTGTTCAGGGAGTTCTGTGGAGAAGGGAGTTTGCTGTTCCACTGGCATTTGTACTCTTAGCTGATATTCATTTGTGAACACTGTTAAATGTATATAATACTTCCATTCATTGATGAAAAGGGAAGGTCAAAACAGAAAGTCAGCTTCCTTGCAGATGATGTGTAGAACAAGGTTGTGCTGTTACCATTAATAGAAGGTAAATCACAAAGTCCCTAGGGAGAGGGGAAAGTAAACTGGAATGTAGCTTTAGGGAGAAATTCCTGATAACAAACTGATTAAAGCAACTCTAAGTTGAAATACTAAAAAAGGAGAAATTGAGAATGAAAAATGTTGTGAGAATGGAATGAAAAGGAGGCAAGAGTATGTAATGTATTGTAATAATATCAGAACAGGCCAAGACAATTTCTGACTATATTGGTGTAGCTTTATACAACAGAAGAGTGTTTGTCTTGTGCTGTGCTGGCACAGGCACTGTGTGCTGGAGGATCCATTTCTTGCCACTTTGTTATCAAAGCCGTACTGATGAATGGGAAGAAATACAGGAAAGATGAAGAACAACTAATACAGAGAAACTAGTGAGGAAATACTGCTTAAAACAAACACCCCAAACTACACCCCTACACCCAAGTCCAAATCCTGATCTCATCAAAATCTGGGGTTTAGTTTCTCCTGTTCCTTTTTTTCTTGAAAATTTGTTCACTAGACATGATTCGTAACTATTTTTTTCCCCATGGGTGTGATTTCTAGTATGGCAAGCACCTTTGAGCATATGTTAAAGTTTTACTGAAAAGAGTGAAAAAGTGATGTTTGTGTTTCCTAATTCCATAATCATTACAACAAATAGACTAAGGCATTTTACAGTCAGGTCTATAAGATTCAGGATGCACTTGGCAATGTCAAACCTGTGTATGCAAGAGAGCTGTTCTTTCTGTGAATGAGATTGAACACCTAAAGAACTTTCTGAATTCAGTAATAGCTCATTGCAGCCATTTAAAGTGATGCATGGGTGAGAAGGCAGTTTTTAGCATTCTCTTATGTATACAGGACAAGAGATACAAAATAAACCTGGATAATAGTGTTTTCTGAGGTGCAAACACAGACATTGTTAGACAAAGTACAAAGAAACAAATAAAGCTGAAGTTTGACAGTAGGTAAATACTTGGTGTCCTGAACCCCATATAAAGTTGAAGTGTCATCATTAGGTTATCATTTCAGGTTATCATTTCAAACAAACGGGAAGTTAAATTAATACAAATCAAGATCTTTTACTAAAGTGAGCTGGAGTCTTGTTTGCAAGGCTCCTAAGGCCATTTACAAGGAATGTTTTATCACTGAAAAATGGCAACTGTGGTGAGGGTTTCTGTTTTATTCAATGAGGAATAAATTCTGTATGAGAAATTGAGTTTCTGTTCAAATTGTGTTACATCATCCTGTGCCTGAGATTACCTGAATTAAGTTAGAGATTATATTCCAGAAATGAATGTTTTAGTTTTAGTGAAGTATTGCATGGGAGTTTCCTTCTGATTCAAATTCTTTAGTTAGGAAGTGTGGTGATTGTGTGATTTCAGCAGATCTTTCTCAGCTGTCAAGGTGAGTCACAAGCAGCTTTTTTCTTATTGCAGAGGGCTATTACCTAAAAATCAGCACTACACTGAAGCAGATTTGTGGTCATAAATGCATCCTTGAGTGAACTTTCTCTGCAGCTGGAAGTGTTTTACATAATTGAGTCTTTTGTGTGTATTCCCCCTATTAGTCTACATATAAGCCTCCTTTGTGAGTCAAGGAAGTTAACACAAAGAGTTAGGTGCTTTCCTGAACTGGCATCCTGAGCATTGTTGAGCTAACCCTGTTTAACTGTTGTGAAGCATTAATCACAGTTCTCATTAAAATAGGCATGAGGGGAAAACTGAAAGTGAATATACTTCTGAATTTAATGTCTACTGGCAAACTCTGAACTTCTGTGCACAGTCTTTATGTGTCTTGGAAGTAGATTGGTCTCAAGTAGAGAAGTAGATTGGTGAAGACCTTGCAATGTTCTGCCCATTAAGGATGAAATGTTGCTGTGTCATTTTGATTTTGTCTAACACTCCTGACACAATCTGCTTAACAATGCTGTACAGTTTATGTATTCTTCATGCTGAGATCATCTGTATACATGTACTTCTGTGTTTTGTTTATGCTCTGTCATTTCATACGGCTGTTTTGTGTAATATCTATACCTGCAACTCATTTTTCCTTCATCCAAAATTTGAATTCTTCTGTAAGTTCTTGACTGAGAATGTCTTTTATATGTTATGTCAAACATACACTTATACTAAGATGGTTCTTGTAATTGAAAAAAATAGTCTGCATCATGCTTATTCAAATTGTTGTTTTTGAAGCATTTACCATATGGCATTTACTTGGAGATTGTCGTGGTATCAGGTGATACACTTCAGGTATTCCCATGCAAATCAAAGAGCTAGTTCTTTGTATTGCATTTTCTTGTAGTAGTATGAGCCACATAAAAGAACCATTACCTAATATTCTTCTAAACAGAAGGTGACTGCATTGTCAAAGACTGCTGGTGAGTAATTGCAGACAGTGTGCCAGATTGTGACTAACTGGGTACAAAATTTTAAGATTAAATCATTTACAAACTAGTAATGACTTTTCAATGCAGCTTTTCTTCCTGTAATCTGAAGTACTTAAAATGGACTTCATTTTATTTGTTGACAAATCATTGTCTGTATTTATTTGTAAGCAAATGCAAAATGGTCTCTTAGAGTACAAGAGCTTCTTTTGGGGTTTGAGGATGACAGCATTCTTCAGAATGATCAAAAGGAAATTAAATAAGTGACCAGATTGTGCATAAGAAAATAAAGGAAACTTCACTCTATTCATTATCTGCATACAGTCAATATAATGGCCTGTGTACTGTGTCCTTGTGAAGTAATGTGGTAGTCTGGATTTCTTTCCTAATGAATAAGCATTTGTCATGTAAAAATCATCCCTGAGGAATTATCTTCAGTAAGGAATTAGTGTAGTTGAAGAGACATATGGACCACAGAAGGCCATTAATTCAGAGATCCTGTTAGAGCTCAGAGGGAGTACATTGCATTTGTTCCCTATTTATTATATATCTCAAGGTATAACAACAAAAAATATCCTTAATGCTGGTTTAATGTGAATGCTCATTGATTATGTACAATAGAGATCTTTCATGTGGGAATGCCACTAGCCTAGGGGAGAAATTTGAATACAAAAAGCAGTGAGAATTACCTGTTCACAGAGTTTTACTTCGTTAATGTCAGAGTATGTATGGCCACAGTTTTCAGCTACCTGGTAGGGACCATATGCAAATGGCTTCTGAAGTAATGGCATAATGGTATTTTTGTCTTCTCTCAGTAATGAATCTTCAACACTGCTTTAGCTATCCAGTATCCTAATTGCATCATGCTTTGATTTAAACCTCAAGCTATGCCACATAAGGTTCAGGTTGGACATCAGAAGGAATTTTTTCACAGAAATGTTGTTAAACATTGGGATGGGCTGCCCAGAGAGGTGCTGGAGGCACTGTCCCTGGAGGTGTTCAAGAAGTGACTGAATGGAGCGCTTGGTTCCATGGTCTACTTGACAGGGTGGTGTTGGGTCATAGGTTTGGCTTGATGATCTTAGAGGTCTTTTCCAACCTAAGTGATTCTGTGATTCTAAAATCTTTGTAACCTTTATGGTACTCAAGATGGGTTTTTTATTGTATTATGTATAAAATAAACAAGTCTGAAGATAATAAATTGTACATTGTGTTACAAAGACTTATAGAAAAATCTTTGTTTTGTTGCATCCTAGGAGGCTTTTCAATGGGAGGTGGAATGGCAATGCATTTGGCCTTTAGGTTTCATCAGGATCTGGCAGGAGTCTTTGCCTTGTCCAGTTTTCTGAATAAAGACTCTGCTGTTTACCAGGTGAGTGTGTAGTAGATATTCTAGAAAATATGCTTAGCTACATGGAAAACATGGTGATTAAAATTCAATATACATGTTTATACATCTGAGGCAGTTGATTCACATTCTAAACTTATGCCATTTCTGGGAAATAGATTATCAGAATATTAGGAAAGTGAGGCTTTAAAGCTGTCTTTAAATAATGTTTTATTGCACTTTTTTGCACAGGCAGTACAATATTGAAGTGTAGAAAGAGATTAACAAATGAAATGCTTTACTAGTTGTCCTTAATTGTTAAAGAGTCTGTGTAAGCATAAGTATTCTTTTTAAAGCATGTGATGCATTATAATACTCACGAGCTCCATTTGCTGTCATGAGTTTTTTTTCTGTTTCTCTTATTTGGAGAGGGGTATAGACCTTAAAGTAAACCCTATCATTTGTCAGGAGTTATTGTATTGCAATTTGAAGGGCAGTTTTTTCCAGTACTTCCTTGTTTACTTCTATAGAGACAGTACAATATGACCTCTAAAATGTAGATCAGTAAGTGCAATAACTGTCACCATGTAATTGTAAATATTCCTTTTAAATTTTTGGCAGTATGTCTGACAGTGTCTCCTTTCCATCTAGGCTTTGAAAAGAAATGAAAGTGCTCTTCCAGAATTATTTCAGTGCCATGGAACTGCCGATGAACTAGTTCTCTACTCATGGGGTGAAGAGACCAACAAGATGTTAAAGTCTCTGGGAGTATCAACATCACTTCATACTTTTCCAAACCTCAATCATGAGCTGAACAGAACTGAAATAGAAAAATTAAAATCCTGGATTGTAAAGAAATTGCCTGTTGAAGCACCAAAGGCAAATGAATAAACAAAGATCCAGCCTCACACTTTCTGATTTTTCATAGTTTTAAAATCATGTGTAACATATATGTGGGTGTCCCATACCCCTTATATAAGCACAGCTTCAGGCAGACAGTTCTATATTCCATAAAGTTCACCTAAGAGGTGAAAAATTATGCTGACCACTAAATCCCACTTTATTATATGGGTTTCTTTTTCTGTTTTCTTGTCCAGTTTTTAAGCACACATCAATCTACAAAAAATACTGACTGATAATATTAAAAGCATTCCAAAATAATCAAAGCTATATTCAGGAAGCATTGCTGTGAATCTCCCAGATATTTTTTTTTTTGGGGGGTGGGGGGGATTGGGCAGGAAGGTGTTCTAAGATGGAAAAATACCAGTGGCATGATAGTTTCTAATGGCATTGCAGCAATAAGAAGGCCAATTATTAAAATATTAAATATTAAAATTATTAAAATAATACAGTTTTATTTGTACAAATGCATGCATCTATTCAAGTTAGTTTAGTGAGAGGGACTGCATTGGCTTCAGTTGAGTTCTCAGCATGTGGGAACGAACTTGCCTCAAAGCCCATCTGTGTGTCACCTGAAAAAAAAATCAGGTTTGTGTTATATTTTAAAAAGTCCTAAGTGTCTGTGTCTAGCTATACCACAGGCTCTTGTTATTGCCCTTTCTCATTGTTTTATTACTCAGAGATCTAGGTTTATGTGAGTTTATTGAGCCCTCTGTGGTTTGCAGTGTAGATTAAAAAAAGAAAAAAAAAAAGAAGTACCATCATGATTGCTAAGATCTATCCTGTTTTTGAAAAAATCATTCTTTGGGCCCTGTTCCTGTAGAAACTTATTTTTGCCAAGAGTTTTCTTTTGGCCTGCAAGACCACATTTTAAATTAAAAGATGAGGATATTTGACTCCTCCGTGAATATTTAAAAGTTGTAAATAATGATTGTGATATAAAGAAAACTTGTATCCCCTTATTTTAATGGTGGATGATTAATCTCTCTGTCAGTTTGATAAATTAACTCAGAGTATAAATATCTATTCTTATGTAATTATAATGCTTTTTTTTACTTCTCCCCCCTCTGCCCCATTTTCTACTCCCCAATTTCAGTAATTTTTTTAGCATGACAAGCTATTCAGCCTTTTGCCAAAGCCAATAGATCCAAGTCTCTTGCTTAATCCTCTCCTTTTCCCATTTTTGAGGAGTGGATCTGGGACACTGTTGTTTGCTCTGTCACAGCAGATTGCTGCCAGTATTGACTATGACTCCAGAAATATCAGCCAGCTCCCAGGGACTAAGTTTTATTCAAATCCTCATGCCCCGAGACCTCAGTCAGCTTTTACCTATCTTGAAGAGTAAGCAAGGAGAAAAAAATGTCACTGTTCAAGTACAAGGCATGTAATTGGCAGTAGCAAGTAACAACTTCCTGCTGCTAAAAATATTTTGCTGTATTTCATTTTCTTAGCATTAGCAAGTCAGCAGTCTGTTCTGAAAAACAGCATTTTAAATGGCACATGAAAACTCAGCTATTTGAAACAGTGAGTGAACAGCAGTTTTTCCTGGTGCCCTAGGCTTCCTAATTACGGCAAATTAAATTGAAACAGGTGTGTTCAGAGGCAGCTGAGCTAACATTGCCTTGGCCCAACTCTAATTGCAATCCCTGACAAGTGAAGTAGCGGCATTTTAGGGATAATGCATCACTTTTGCCCCATTTTCTGTTCTTCCTGAGCTCCTATCAGGAGGCTCTTTGAACCACTAATGCAAGGTGGCAATTCATTTTGGTGACAAGTGCACTCACATGGGAAAGTGGCAGGTTTCTGGCAAGGTGACTTTTAACAGGGTCAGAGAATAGCATAAAACAGTTGAAGGACTATCATGGAGGAAATAGAAAATATTACCAAGCCAAACCCAGCTCTTTTGATTGCTTTTGCAATGTCAATAATTGCAAATACAGGATACAGGGTTTGGCTTAGTTCCCTTGTTATAGGTTGAGAAGCAATTTACAAATGTCATGACATCCTTAGAAAACAGTAAGCCCCCAGTTTACATCTATTTTCTTCCATCTTCTTGGCTTGTGAGTGAAATGCCAGCTAATCTAGAGATGCATCGTGACATAACACTGGAAATCCATCAGGTATTTGCTGTAACAGAGTCCCAAATCTTAAAAGTTTGGAGGTCACTTTTGGGATGTTGGAGAACTCAATAGTTTTCCTTCAGTCTGCAGGAAGTGAGGACAGTGGGACTTCCCTTTAGCTGAGGTTGTCCCAGATGGTGCCAAGCTCATACTGGACAAACAGATTGAAGTGTAGCCCAGAAAAATTTGGGTTGCTGGTTGGTATTGAGAAGCAGCCAGAGGCAATATTAGTCCTTGAAGACAGTGGGTCTGCTGTTAGATCTCTAGTCAAATGAAAACCTTAATAGTCAAAAATTAGCCCAGCTGCTTGACAGCATGTTTCATAAGTAATTCAGACAGCTTTTTGACTGATTAGCCTCTTTTTTTAACCTGGCCCTTTCTTACTACACTTTTAAAAAATTAATTTTTAATTTAATACTGGAAACAGGGTAAGGGTTTATTTGCCAAAAGGGCATCTCTGCAATGCTTATGGCACTAGAGCTCCAGGACCTGCCTGTTGATTTCTGGGTAGAGTTTAAAGTGCTTCTTATAGTCTTTAAGAATCAAAAAGACTTGCTTTTGACCAAAATGTTGCCTATTGTTGGGACAGACTTCCTGTACCAGGTACCAGGGCATACAGGGCTGAATTTAGATTCAGATGAGGAGAATGGTAAAGAATGCAACCTTTCTGGTTCATCCCTAATGTTTCATTCTGGATCATATGAAAATGTGAGTGCAAAAGATGCCCTTCACTTTTAGGAGGAATCAACTTGAGGTGCTTTCCTTTTTTTTTTTTTTTTTTTTTTTGTACATGAGCTTTGTGTTTCTGTCCTGTTTAAGGATACAGTCCTGAACCACATTTTGAGGAAGAGATTGCAAAATCTAAGTGCCAAGCCTGGATCTGTACCACTTGAGCTACTGAAGATAGGAGAACATAAACTAGAAAGAGGGCGGCTCTGTCCTGCTCTGGAAGATGCAGGAGCAATTAGTTGGCAATGTTCTTACTGTAACTCTTTTGAGGTACTTTTTTCTTTCCTTTCAAAGTTAGATAAAAGTTGGGCTTTAAAGTGCAAACTTCTAATACCATTTAAAAGTGTAACGGGAATAACTGTCTGAGTAAGTCCTTTCTAGATTGGTATTATTTTCCTGGAGCTTGGTACTGTTTTGGTGAAATACACAATTCAGTAGGCAAAAGAAAACTCATTTAATAAAGTCTTTAAGTCTTGGGCTCAGTTAGTGTGTTCCATAGTGCTTCAGAAACAAAGCACTAGTGTTTGGACCTTTTTTCTTTCTGCTTTTCTGACACTACACATTTGTATTTCAGATGTTTAAAATTTGTGAGTAGATCATTGCTGTGAATGTGGGTGCCTTCTGAATAATTTATGTGCTTGTATAGATATATAAAGCCAGAGAACAAATATGAATAAGGCAGAAATTGGCTGAACAATGTGGGAAGCCAGAAGTCATTAGTAACATAATTTTGACATTAAAGCTAGAAATTCTCTACTTAAGTTAATCTCTTTTCATGTTAGATCTTTCACTGCTTTTTTAGTAAATCATCTTTAAAGCCATTTAAAAAGTCTCTACAGATGAAGTGAGCCAAGTGGGTAAAAGTAACTTGCATTTATAAAGATGAGATCCAGATGGCAAAACACGGAAATGGAAACCTAGTGGACAATGTTAGAACAAAATTTGTTAAGTCATAGAGGGAGGAAAGTGGCTATGAGTTTACTTTGCAGTTGACACATGTTCTAGAACAGCTGTGAAGATTGTTTGGGGGATCATAGAAGAGAAACCTGTTCCATAAGTTTTCCAACTTGACTCAACCTTCGTTTGAGATGCAGCTGGTTAAGGGTACTCTGGAGAAAGGAAATAACAATTACCAATTCAGTTTCCTACTTCTGTTTCTTTTCCAAATCCTCTTCCACTGTATGAACCTGATATCACTACTCAGAATAGAAACTAGCAGTTCTATTTTCAGTATCACATCAGTTCAAATATTTCTCTGCATACTGCACTGGGACTTAGCACCCAGCTGTGCCTTGAGTGAGTTCTGTGTTTGCTGAACAGTTAGATTAAAAAAATCATAATTTAGAAAAGCCAGTGTTGTGAATCCAGGAAGGCCTCTTATGCCATGTGGCACAGCACTGAGCACTGAGTACCATACCAAACCTGCTGTCATCAAGATAAGTTTTGTGAGCTTGAAGGACAGAAATTCCACTCTTCTGTTAAGCATGTGAGAGCTGCAGGTGCTGCTTTGGTGAGGAGGCACCTAAAATCTTCTGTAGGTTCAGTGTGTGAATATGTAAAATCCTTTAAAAATGCAAGGAAAAGTTGATATCTCCTTATTAAGTGTTTAAAAAAAGTTGTGTAGTGAGTGTTAAACATTACTTTTGGACCATTAATTGCTAATGACAAGGAATTTGTCATTTGTCATGATTCCAGAGAACAAAGCCAATGAGGTTTTTGTAACTTGTGTCTTAATACACAGTGGAGATTATCAAAATATACCCAGAGAGTGTACTTAGAACTTTTCCACCACTTCATAGGGCCAGTATTTCGTGGTTGGTGGATATTTTACCCTGCTTCTTAAAAGTAGTTACTGTGTTAACTTAAATGCAACATGAAGCAGTAATAATCTAATAGTCTGCAACTCCTAATGAAAGCATAGAAGAATTAATTGCTCACTTGTGCTCTCTTGGTTGGTTAAAGGTGTTTGTCACCACAACCAATGTACAGTGATAGGCGTCAAGTATGTCAGATCATAGTTTGAATCAAGGAAGCCATCAAGATGTTATGTCATGTATACAGTAGAAAATTTATAAAAATATTACTTCTGCTGCTTCTTAACTTTTAAAATATGCAGAAATTAATCAGACTACAAGCATTACCTGCTGACATAGTTGATCTTAGTAGAAAGCCTGGCTTCAAAGATGGAGTTTGTTTTGTTTGAGTTTGGAGGGTTTGGGGTGAAGTTCTTAATGTAGCCAAGGTGTTGTGAGGAGCAGCCAAAATAATTATGAATCTTAGTCACCCTAGTATGATGAAATTGCAAGGCAGTGATTTAATGCTTCCAGCGTAATAAGAATGGTTGAGTGCTAACCATGCTCTCCTTCCATAGCTTCCATTGCTAATCTCTAGTCCACATACGGTATGATTATGTATCAGAGGAGAGTCTCTATTTTGTGTTAGTCTTTTTATGAAGTGGAAGTTGGAATAACTTGCAGGTTAATGTGATGCATGTTTTAGGCAACTAACTTCATCTACTCTTAACACAGAGCTTCCCTTTATTGTCTTTGCACTGTAGAAATAGTAATGGCTGACTGATGACCTCCTGGGCAAGAACTATGGCATTTTCATCACTAGGATTTTTCCAAATACACAATAATTTAAGTCAGGTTTACCCATAGACCCATTTTGACTTAAGCCTTGAGCCTGGTTTTTTCAGAGAAATTAATGTTTTCCAGTGTTTCCACTGAACAGGTTACACTCTAAATTGGCTAAATAAATGTTCAGTGAGAAACTCAGGGTTCAGAAATGGAAATAAACCTTTGATTTGCCACAGAGTGTTTTTCAGATAGGACTTACAGGTGCCTGTCCAACTGCCCCCTTTCCTTCCCCACTGGATTGGGAAGGGGGAGGGAACTTGTTTAGAAGTAGGTTCCCGGTCCTTTCAGGCAGTCAGCCTGTGGAGAAACATTTCATTTTGTGACACATCAGATCAGATTTGCACTTGGAACCATACAGATTTTTGTTCTGTGGCCACCTCCAGCATATACAGCGGTGGTGTGGAGTGCCACGTGCTAATTTAACATAAATTCCTGAGAAGTGAACTGGATGGCAAATAGTGCTGATAGTATTTACAATAATATATTAATATGTTTTTTTGGAAACAATGTGGCCCCTGCTTCTGTTTGTATTTATAATTTAGCATGAATCATAACCAGAAGTCAGAACTTAGCTGGTGAAAAGAATGGATATTAATAATGGAAGTGCCAGGGCAGATTTTGTATATCGAAAGCTGACAAAAAAGACAATTTGCAGAGGTTTCAGTAAGTGCATCATTAAATCATCCTTGGCTCCTTCTCAGTTATTTTTTTTGTTTGTTTGTTTGTTTTTTTAATGATGCTTCTCTAAGCAAAAATATAAACATGTGAAGCACTGAAGGTGACTTTCTTGGAAGAATTAGATTTTTTCCTCACTAAGAAAATATAATTTTTCTGAAGATGTCCAACTGATTAATGCCAGACCACATGGAATTACTGAGTGAAATCCTCAAGATGTTTTAGTGTTTTTATAGCACAACTTGGTTGTCAATGTTTTTGTGTATATGAAAATATTTGGCAGCTTTGTTGACCAGATAGGCGATGGTATGTGAATTTCAGATTTTATATAAAGGCCCTTGGTTTCATATCTGCAATTAGGGGTTTAGCATTGAGTTGAGACAGCGGTTAAGTGATTGCCTTCATAATTTCTGTAATGTCATTAGAAGGGAGAGCCTTGTGTCATGCTCCACTCCACCAGCTCTGAATATTTGGTTTTTCTGAAGTCATTTTTGGACCCAGCCAGCTGTCAAGCGTGGAATTGCCTGTTGTCCTGCTGGCCTCAGCAGCTCTCCCCATGGTCCATGAGGGGACTTAGGTTGGCTCTCCTGGTGATGAAAGTAACTTCCATCCTCACAGTGGAACCCCGTTACTATGTTTGGCATGAGCAGCACTGAGAAACGTACATATTGTATAAATTCCCTTCTTGAAGTACTACCAGTACTTTGGTTAAGCCACTGTAAAACTACTGGTATGCATTTGTTCATAGTTTGGAAAATACTGTTTTCATTACAGTAAACCAATATAAACATCAGCAATATTGCTATCAAACAAATTAGTTCTCATATGAAATGTATGGTAAGTAAATTTGTTGTGTAGCTGAATACAGTGTTATTTAATGGAACTTGGTTTGGTGCCAAGCAAGCATATGGATCTTTAAATGCATTTCCTTTGGGGCTTTGTTGAACTCATCCACCAATAACATGGACCGAATTCCCTTCCAGATTTGCAGGCTGGCTGCCCTTATTATATGAGGTTTGAAATGAAGCTAATGGTGCAACAATTTCTGTTTTGTCAGTTTGGGTTTTTTTTTAAAAAATTGCTTCACTAAAGTTTTTCTTCTGTCAGTCCCTCCCAACAGCCTTCCTTTCACTCTGGAGAAGAGTTTTATTTTATCTTTAAAAGCCACAAAGGTTCTTGATTCCTTTGGGAATTCTTGTCTTCATTTCTCTTCTACTTCTTTCCTTTTATCAGTGAAAATTGATATAAGGGGAGATAAATGGAAGACAGGGTAATACAGGTAAATATTCTTGTCTTTGCATCTTTACAATAATTAATTTGGGGAAATTATTTTTTTCAGAAAATACTGGCTTTTTTTTTTTTTTTAGTTGTGATAGTCTGTGCTCCTTAACAGGATGTGGTATTGACAAAGCTGCTTCAGCCATCACATTTTTAACCACAGGACTTTAATAGGCTGCTACAATAGGTTACATTACATTTGCAGGAGAAGTTATAGCATAGATCCTCATCTATGATCTTGCTACTTGCTTTGCTTGCTGGATGTAGTAGCATTTGAAATCAGTGTCATTCCCTTCTCGTAGTGAAACTCATGTATCAAAGCTTAATACATGGTTCCTCCATAGCAGCCACTGTTAAAGTAGGTGTTAAAAATTACTGTAATTACCTCAAGTAATTTAAATTTAACTCACTGCACTTTATTTAAAACCTTCCCTTTGTATTTAATCAAATGCTGAAGTGATGCTAAGAAGGATGGGCTTCATTTGACTTTGTCAAATTCCCTCCAATGCTATAAACACAAGTGAGCATGTTATAACAATTTACTTGTACATCTGCATATGCTGATGTCTCTTGTAGTCAAAATTGAGTTTTAGCTTACTGAGACAACTAAATGGCACAAATTGTGTTCCTAGACTTGTGCCCAACATAGTCTCCAGAGCTTTGAATGCATTTAGCTTCTGGCCGGCTGGCCAGACCTGGTCAGGTTAGCTGATGGTGGCAAGCAGAACTTTCAGGCATTCAAAAGCAGCTTAGCATCCAGGTCCAGGCACTGGATGGAGACCACCTTGGAGGGACCTGGTTTTAGGAGAGCAGCAGGAAAATAAAATGTTCTTTCAATAAATAATTAGGAAGACCTGTTAATGCTAAACAGAGCA